>NC_057721.1:16223966-16248178 GCF_004010195.1 Chiloscyllium plagiosum | reverse complement strand
TTTTCATCACAAGGGTGGTACGTGTATGGAATGAGCTGCCAGAGGATGTGGTGGAGGCTGGTGCAATTGCAACATTTAAGAGACATTTGGATGGGTATATGAA
Source organism: Chiloscyllium plagiosum (assembly GCF_004010195.1). Lineage (NCBI taxonomy): Eukaryota > Metazoa > Chordata > Chondrichthyes > Orectolobiformes > Hemiscylliidae > Chiloscyllium > Chiloscyllium plagiosum. The sequence goes on along the minus strand of NC_057721.1, from coordinate 16,248,075 downwards.
TGGGAAGGGTTTGGCGGGATATGGGCTGGGTGCTGGCAGGTTGGACTAGATTGAGTTGGGATATCCGGTCGGCATGGACGGGTTGGACCGAAGGGTCTGTTTCCATGCTGTACATCTGTGACCCTAAGGTAGAAGACAGAGGGTAGTGGTGGAGTGTTCCCCTTTCATAAAGGAAGCCTATGACGGATGGTGTGCCACAAGGATTGGTGCTGAATCCACTATTTTTTGTTATGTTTTTAAATCATTTGTATGTGAACATCGGAGGTATGGTTAATAAGTTTGTAGATGACATCAAAATTGGAGGTGTTGTGGACAGTGAAGAAGGTTACCTCAGAGTACAATGGGACCTTGACCAGATGGGCCAATAGGCTGAGGAGTGGCAAATGGAGTTTAATTTCAGTAAACGTGAGGTGCTGCATTTTGGATTTATACACCTAACGATAAGGTCCTGGGGAATGTTGCTGAACAAAGAGACCTTGAGTGCAGGTTCATAGTTCTTTTAAAGTAGAGTCTCAGGTAGATAGGATAGTGAAGAAGGTGTTTGATATACTTGCCTTTATTGGTCAGTGCATTGAGTACAGGAGTTGGGAGGTCATGTTGCGGCTGTACAGGAACATTGCTTGGGCCACTTTTGGAATATTGTGTGCAATTCTGGTCTCTCTGCTATAAGAATTATGTTGTGAATCTTGAAAGGGTTCAGAAAGGATTTCCAAGAATGCTGATCGGGTTGGATGGTTTGAGCTGTAAGGAGAGGTTGAATCGGCTGGGGCTGTTTTCCCCGGAGTGTTGGAGGCTGAGGGGTGACCTTGTCGAGGTTTCTAAAATCATGAGAGACATAGATAGAGTAAATAGTCAAGGTCTTTTCCCTGGTGTGGGGGGAATCCAAAACTAGAGGGCATAGGTTTAGGGTGAAGGGGGAAAAATTTAAAAGGGACCTAAGGGGCAACTTTTTCACGCAGAGGGTGGTATGTGTATGGAATGAGCTGTTAGAGAAAGTGGTGGAGGCTAATACAATTGCAACAGTTAAAAGGCATCTGGATAGATATGAGTAGGAAGAGTTTGGAGGGATATGGGGCAGGTGGGACTAGATTAATTTAGGATATTCTGGTCAGCATGGATGAATTGGACCGAAGGGTCCGTTTCCACACTGTACAGCACTATGACTCCGTAACTACAACTGCTCCCACCAAGTTTAAAACAGGCTGGCGTCTATTATCATGCCGAATTTTCAGAACAAAAAGGAAATACACTTTACTATGTAATTGGCCCCTTGCAGGGTGCATTATAAGAGATATCTACAGTTTTGCATCCAGAATGCCTGCTTAAAAACACTCTTCCTTTTCCTTTTGCAACTGCATTGTGGGTGCACCTGTGCAGATGAATTATGGTGGCCATTTTAATTGTGGAGTCCTGTCTCAGCACATGTAATACACACTCCAACTTTAAATAACATTCTGATCGTTTAGAAATTTTATAGCTCAGTTTAATTCTTTCACAATGGAAGTGTGGTGATCTGAAACACTTTTTTTTGTTATATATACACAAAATCCAGTTCTGAAAATGGGTAATAAATTAGACTTTTAAAGCATTATTTATAATAAGATTTAACTGTTGAACTGATTTATTTATTCCAATTCAATTTAGTATAATTATCTATATAAAGCTGTTCAAAAACCACATGCTGAACATGTTTATTTGGACAGGCAGCATCTGTGAAAAGAAAAACAATGAGAACACTTGAGCTCAGTGACTTTTTGTCAGAACTGTTTGTGAGAAAGTGAAAGAGAGGGGCTAATTTCAGGAAAGGTTGATTCTGGTGCTAAGGCCCAAAGCATTAAAGTTTAAAAAAAAATGATGGGGAAAGGGAAAAGGAGATAGGTTTAAAAGAGATGTAAATTGGAACAGCCGAACCACCAGCAGCAACTGTCATCCCAAACAGTGGGGGCAAGGATGCTGATTTGGGATGTTGAACTTAACATAGATTCCACACATTGGCTATTATAGAGTCGTACAGCTTGGAAACCTGTCCTTTGGCCCAACTCATCCATACTGACCAGGTTTCCTAAACTGTGTTTGGCCCATATCCCTTTAAACCTTTCCTATCCAAGTGTCTTTTAAATATACTTGCCTCTACCACTTCCTCTGGCAGCTCATTTCATGTACGCACCATGCTGTGTTTGAAAAGGTTGCCCCTCAAGTTTCTTTTAAATCTTTCCCCCCTCACCTTAAACCTAGGCCGTCTAGTTCTGGACTCCCCTCTCCTGGTGAAAAGACCCTGGCTATTCACCTTATCTATGCCCCTCGTGATTTTATAAACCTCTTTAAGATCATCCCTCAGGCTCCTATGTTATAGAGAAAAACTTCACAGCATCTCCTTATAACTCAAACCCTCTCACCTTGATTACATCCACAGTGTATTTAAAAATAATCCTTCCTTCAGTCCTCTGGGACCTCTCCTGTCACTAAAGAGGATCCAAAGATTTTGTACCAGGCCTCAGCAATTTCCTCTCTCGCATCTCTCCATATTCTGGGATAGTTCCCATCAGGTCCTCGAGACTTGTCTACCTTAATGCTCTTCAAAACACCCAACATCTTTTTTTCTATCGACATGTCCGAGGATGTCAACACACCCTTCCTGAGACTCACCATCAACCATGTCCTTCACCTTTGTGGATACCAATACAAAGTATTGTTAAGGACCTTGCTCATATCGTCCGGCTCCATGCATAAATTTCCTGCTTTGCCCTTGAATGGACCTGCCATGTTCAGCAGACCCCCCATATTTGTTGTTCCTTTTACTGGTTTTAATCTCTAACTCCTCAGTCTTTTTACTTGCTGACCTACTGCTCTGGTTCCCATTCCCCTGCCACTTCAAGACCTCCTCGCAACCATTAAGAAGTACCTTAATGTCTCCTACCTCTATGAAGTGCATTCTAGAACTTCACCATTTTTGGGTGAAAATGTATCTCATCAAGTCCCTTCTAAACCTCCTGCTTTTCACTTTAAAATTATGTCCCCTTGGTATTGACCCTGAGACTAAAAGCAACAGCTGTTTTCTATTCACCCTATTCATGCTCCTCACAATCTTATTCACTCTATCAGGGCCCCCTTCAACCTTCTCTGTTCTAAAGAAAACAAACCCAAGCTTATGCACCTCTCCTCAAACCTGATATGCTGCACCCCAGGTAACATCATAATGAATCTCCTCTGTGCTCCCTACAGTGATTTATATCGTAGTTCCCTCGGAATTTCACAGTTGTTCATCATTTAAGTAATATTGTGCATTTTATATTCCTCATGGCAAAGTGAACAAATTCATGTTTTCTCACATTAGACTCCATCTGCCAGATTTTGGCCGACTCTGGAAACCTATTTGTATTTATCTGCAAAGTCTGTCTTTTTCACAGCACAGTTCCTTATCTATCTTTGTGTCATGTGCAACCTTAAATGATGTGAAGAATGGTAAGTATCTAAATTATTAATTAAATTGTAAGACATTTGGACCCCAGCACAAATCCCTGTGGGACTCTACTTGTCTCATCCTGTCAATAAATGCTATAGGATGAAATCCAGCTTAATCTGGTGACCGACCATTCGACAGCTCTTTCAGCTTGCTTAGCACCATTTCCCCAATGATTGTAATTTTGCTGTTTCCCTCCCTGTTTTATTTCTTGATTTGCAGTTATTATTGGAAGGCTTTTTGTATACGCTGTGTAGTGACAGAAGCAGAATATTTGTTCATTCCATCCACCATCCCCATATTATAGAATATAGAATATAGAACAATACAGCATAGAACAAGCCTGTCGGTCCTCAGTGTTGTGCTGACTTGTAAACTATTCTCAGCTCATCCACCTACACTATCCCATCATCATCCATGTGCTTATCCAAGGATTGTTTAAATCTCCCTAATGTGGCTGAGTTAACTACGTTGGCAGGTAAGGCATTCTACGCCCTTACCACTCTCTGAGTAAAGAACTTGCTTCTGATGTCTGTCTTAAATCTATCACCCTTCAATTTGTAGTTATGCCCCCTTGTACAAGCTGACATCAGCATTCCAGGAAAAAGACTTTCACTGTCTACCCTATCTAATCCTTGGATCATCTTGTACGTGTCTATAAAATGCCTTCTTAACCGACATCTTTCCAATGAGAACAGACCCAAGTCTCTCAGCCTTTCCTCATAAGACCTTCCCTCCAGACCAGGCAACATCCTGATAAATCTCCTCTGCACCTTTTCCAGTGTTTCCACATCCTTCCTGAAATATGGCGACCAGAACTGTAACAGTATTCCAAGTGCGACTGCACTAGTGTTTTGTTAAGTTGCAGCATGATATTGCGGCTCCGGAACTCAATCCCTCTACCAATGAAACCTAACACACCGTATGCCACCTTAACTGCACTATTAACCTGGGTGGCAACTTTCAGGGATCTATGTACATGGACTCCAAGATCCCTCTGCACATCAACACTACCAAGAATCTTTCCATTGACCCAGTACTCTGCCTTCCTGTTATTCTTCCCAAAGTGCATCACCTCATGTTTAGCTGCAATGAACTTCATTTGCCACCTCTCTGCACAATTTTGCAGTTTATCCAAGTCCCCCTGCAACCTGCAACATTCTTCCAACCTGTCTATTCCTCCACCGACTTTAGTGTCATCTGCAAATTTACTAATCCATCCACCTATGCCTGCGTTTAAGTCATTTATAAAATGACAAACAGCAGTGGTCACAAAACAGATCCTTGTGGCACACCACTCGTAACTGGACTCCAGACTGAATATTTTCCATCAACCACCACTCGCTGCCTTCTTTCAGAAAGCCAGTTTCTAATCCAAACTGCTAAATCACCCTCAATCCCATGCCCTCTGCATTTTCTCCAACAGCCTATCATGTGGAATCTTATCAAATACTTTGCTAAAGTCCATGTATACTACGTCAACTGTCCTACCCTCATCTACATGCTTGGTCACCTTTTCAAAAATCTCAATGAGGTTTGTGAGACATGACCTGCCCTTGACGAAACCATGTTGACTATCTGCAATCAAATTGTTGCTTGCTCGATGATTATAAATGCTATCTCTTATAATCCTTTCCAAAACTTTTCCTACAACAGCAGTAAGGCTCACTGGTCTATAATTACCTGGGTCATCTCTTTGCCCTTCTTGAACAAGGGCACAACATTTGCAATCCTCCAATCCTCTGGCACTAAACCTGTAGACAATGACGACTCAAATATCAAAGCCAAAGGCTCTGCTATCTCCTCCCTAGCTTCCCAGAAAATCCTTTGATAAATCCCATCCGGCCCAGGGGACTTGACTACTTTCACTCCTTCCAGAATTGATAACACCTCTTCATAACTAACCTCGATCCTTTCTAGTCTAATATCTAATATCTCATTCTTCTCCTCTACAATATTCTCCTTTTCCTAGTGAAAATCAATGAGAAATGTTCGTTCAGCACCTCTCCGATCTCCACAGGGTCCACACTCAACTTCCCACTTCTGTCTTTGACTGGTATTATTCCTACCCGTGTCATCCTTCTATTCTTCACGTACCTATAGAAAGCTTTAGGGTTCTCCTTTATTCTATTTGCTGAAGACTGCTTGTGTCCTCTTAACTCTCTCTTTAAATCCTTCCTTGCTGATCTGTAACTCTCCATCGCCTCATTTGAATCATCTTGTCTCATCAACACATAAGCCTCCTTCTTCCGCTTAACAAGAGATTTGCAATTTCTGGAGTAAACCACAGTTCCCTTACCTTATCACTTCCTTCCTGCCTGACAGGGACATACCTATCAAGGACATGTGTTCCTTAAACCAGCTCCACATTTCCATTGTCTGCATCCCCTATATTTTGCTACCCCATTCTATGCATCCTAATTCTTGCCTAATCGCATTATAATTGCCCTTGCCCCATCGATAACTCTTGACCTGTGGTATGTACCTATCCCTTTCCATCGCTAAACTAAATATAACTGAATTATGGTCACTAAAGTGCTCACCTACAACTAAATCAAACACCTGGCCTGATTCATTACCAAGCATCAGATCCAGTGTGGCCTCCCCTCTTGTTGGCCTTTTGACATACTGTGTCAGGAAACCTTCTGTACACATTGGATGTACTAGAGTTATAGCATTTCCAGTCAATGTTAGGGAAGTTAAAGTCCCCCATAATGACCACCCTGTTCCTTTTACTCCTACCCAGAATAATTTTGCCAATCCTCTCTTCCACCTCCCTGGAAGTCTGCAGAGGCCTATAAAAAGCTCCAAGCAATGTGACCTCTCCTCTTCTATTTCTAACCTCAGCCCACACTACCTCAGTAGACAAGTCCTCGTCAAAAGTTCTTTCAGACACTGTTATCCATGACTATCAAGGCCGCACCTCCCCCTCTTTTACCGCCTTGCCTGTTCTTAATGAAAGATCTAAGCTCTGGAACCTGCAACATCCATTCCTCACATTGCTCTATCCATGTCTCCAAAATGGCCACAACATCGAAGTCTTAGGTACCTATCCATGCTGCAAACTCACCTACCTTATTTTGAATACTTCTAGCGTTGAAGTAGACACACTTCAAACCAGCTTGCTGTCTGCCAGCACATTCCTGTGATCGTGAAATCCTGTCCCTGTCCCTGTCCTCCCTACTCTCATCCTCCTGTGCACTGCAACTACACCTCCGGTTCCCAACCTCTGCTGAGCTAGTTTAAACTCACCCAAATAGCGCCAACAAATTTCCCACCCAGGATATCAGTACCCCTCTGGTTCAAGTGAAGACCGTCCTGTTTGTACAGGTCCCACCTTCCCCAGAATGAGCCCCAATTATCCAAGTACCTGAAACCCTCCCTCCTGCACCATCCTTGCAGCCACTTTCAGTTGATATCTCTCCCTATTCCTTGCCTCGCTATCACGTAGTACGGGTAACAAACCAGAGGTAACAACTCTGTTTGTTCAAGCTCTCAGCTTCCACCCTAGCTCCCCGAAATCCTGCCTTACATCCCTACCCCTCTTTCTACCTATGTCATTGGTACCTACGTGGACCACGACTTGGAGCTGGTCACCCTCTCCCTTCAGCACCCCATACTCACTGTACATCTTTTTAAATTCCTGTAGAAACTCTTGCTGTATGTTTTTTATGTTTCTCACCAGTTTCCTCTCACTGTAATATCTTTCTCCTTATTAACACTTTAATTATTATCTACTGTTCTTTATATTTTACTTGCTGTTTACCTTTGGGTAATTATACTTTTCCTTAAGTTTGATGCTTTCCCTAGATTCTTGTAGGAATTTATTGTAGGGATATACAAACTCTGATAGTTCTGAAATATCTCCTTAAATGTCTGTAACTTCATCTCTACTGATTTATCCTTTAGCTTAGCTTGATAATCCATTTACCTAGCTCAACTTGCATGCCCACCCAGTCGCCCTTAAGTTGCTTAAAGTTGCCCTTTAAGATTCTGACCTTGGACCTGGTCTTTCCTGTTCACACAAAGTTCAGACATATTGTGATTGCTGCAACCTGGAGGTGCCTTTACTTTGAGATATTTATTTAATCTTGTTACACTACACAATGTCAATTCTAATATAACCTCTCTGGTTGATTCTGTATAGCATTCAAAACAATACTTTTCACTGTATCTTAGTACATTTGACAATAATAAACCAAATTAAATCAAATTCCAGAACGTGCTGTTCTAAGAAAATATCTTGAAAGCATTCCATGAACTTCTCACCAATTCTATTTTTCTAGCAGATTAAAGCCACCTTTGATTATTGCTGTCCCTTTCTCATAAGTACTCAATATTGCTTCTTGAAAGTTTCTTCTTCATGATAGTTACCCACAAGTGACCTCTTTCATCTTCCATTCTTCAATTCCACCCAAAATGATTTCTACATCCTGATCTACTGAACCAAGGTCATGTCCAACTATTCACCAATGTCTTTCTTTATTAACTCCACCTTTACCTAGCTCCCTGTTCTTCTTGAATGCTGTATATTTCTTAAATATTTGGGAATGAATCCTTGATATCCTACAGCCACAATGGTAAATACTATCAGCTCATATTTATTTACATCAATATGAATTAACACCTTATTTAATCTGTTATGAATGCTACATGCATTCCATTAGAGTTTTGTTATTTTGTAATACCTAGTCTTGATGATTGGTGTATTCTTAGCTTTTTTTTTCTCCATTCCTTCCTGCCATTCTCTGACTCTTACTTATATTATGTTCCTCTCTCCCATGGTCTGTACTCTTTGATATATCTCGTCCTTCCACATGTGATCCCTTGCTCCATGATTTAGTTTCAAACCTTCTTTACTTCCCGAGTTATGAGTTTGCAAGAACACTGGTCCCAGCACAGTTTGGGTATATACCATCCGTACAGTATAGACCCCCACTTTCCCCAGTTCAGAAATCCCAGTACCCTAATAGCAATGTGAATTGAAAATTGGCTGAGTGATAGGAAACAGACTAATGGTTAACAGAAAGTTAGTGGGGTGGAGGAAAATTTATTTTGGTGTTGCCCATGGTTAGGTATTGGAGTGCTTGCTTTTCATGATATATTATTGATCTCGATTTTGGTGTGCAGGGGTCAATTGCAAAATTTGCAAATGACACAAAACTTGGAAGAATTGTAAAATGAGAGAGTGACACTCTAAAAGGACATTAACAAAAATGGAGTGAACTGTTAGGTGGCAGATGTGGTTCAATACAGAGAAGTGTTAAATGATGCACTTAGGTCAAAAGAACTTGAAATGCAATATAAAATAGGGGGTACCATTCTCAAGGCGATGCAATGAAGAGAGACTTGGGTCTGTTTGTGCATGGATTATTGAAAGTGGCAGGACAGTTAGATAAAGCAGTTAATAAAGCATACTCATGCTTACTTAAATTCACACTGTAAATGGATAAATTTGGCTTTGAAAGATTGGATAGGCTGTTCGCTTTGGAGTGGGGAGGCCATGGAGAAATATGGTAAGTGTATCCTACAGCATGGTAGAACAAGGTTGGGAAAGTAGTATAAGCTGGACAATTTTTTGCTTAGCACAGATATGGTAGATTATTGGCAGCCTTCTGCTCCACGAATCTTTCATATTTCTATGTGAACGACATATGTTAACAAATGATTTATTTCTGTTTTCCTCCTCCGAAACAAAAATATTCAGTATATGAAGTAGAGTATAAATTTCTTATGCCTGAGTTGTTTAAGAAGAACGGGGGACTTGTACCTTAGATATTTCACCATAACTATTGATACTTTAATTGTTCATTCTGTTACATTGTTCTCCATCAAATTGGCCTGCCTGAGAAATTGCAAAATTCATTAAATTATAACAAGTGAGTTTTACACAATAAGTGAGTTTTAATGTTGTATTGAAACAGAATTTCAAGTTGCTTAATGTAAAAAAAAAGTTATTTATTGAAAAGAAGATATAGCACTATATTTGTATACACCACAATACCATGGCCACATCCCATTTTAAATGGTAACGTTTTCACTCCTGTAAAAGTGACCTGAATTTTTCCATTTTTGTTTTAAATGGTGTTTTTGGTTCGTTTTGGGTGGTGACCAACATGTCAACCCCACTGTTTTCAAAATGTCCAATTGCCCACCAAACCCTGTGACGGGTGAGCTTTAGAGTTTCCCAGCAAATCCCAGACCCTGACATTAGTAATATGGATTGGCTGGCACCTTATGTCAATCAGAGGCCAACAACATCTCAATGTTAACGTTTACCGGTCCAGGTGTAACTTTGGGGAATCCAGCAATGAATAGGTTAATAGTTCTTATTCTTTTCTCTTGGGTGGGCGTCGTAGGGTGAAATGTGTCAGGGATCAGAAGCAAGGGAGGAGAGTGACTGTAAGGCCAATCCTTGTCACCCATGCCTGCCCCTGATTAACAATAGATTGGCACAATTAAAGGACCCTACTAACCTGACAGGCAAATGGCTGGTTTTCTGGTCAGGATGCCTTTTTTTTTCCAGCTTTGTAGTTACAGGGCATCAACAAGGCAAGGAAAAGCCTTAAGGAAGTGAAATTCCAATAATAGCTGAGGTATGCATTCCATTGAAAGGCCATTTTCACTTTTTGTTGGCCATTCAATCTGCTCACCAAGAACCCCACCATCACTCATGTTTATTTGAGTCTTGATATATTACCCTGAACTGCATCCCCACTCTTAATCATAATCATCAAATCTTGCTTCTCAAACCCACCACTCGCCCTCATTCTGATTTCAACAGTGATTACTGTCTTAGTGGGAGGTAACATTATACATCTCCGGCTCAACCCCTCCAATCTGACCCTTTGCACCAAATCCATTGCATGTCTACGTATCCATATAAACAATCTTTCCACCTTTAACCCTAAACTACTTAGCTATAGGCCTGCTCTCAATCCTTTCATCTTCCCTCCACAACAAATATGTGCTGCAGCCTCTTGAGCCCCTGGCTTCATTGGGATAGATAAAGGGTTTCAATTCCTAACTCTCTCCTCCACCCTCCTTTCTGTTAACAAGCTTAGTGACCTTCAGACACTCCTCTTAAAAATTGAACAAATTTTAACCATGTCCACTCCCAGGAGCAACATTTTCCTGCTCCTCCCCAGCACTGAAGAGGGCTTTAATTTTCCTCCTCCCTTTTGTATCAGTCTGACTCACTGGTTGAGATCAGAAGAATGAGGTTGCCAGAGTGCAGCTGGCTGTTACTGTTTACCAAACATCTGCATTTCTTACCTACAGTATCCCTGCATCTCACTGGCTATATTTATTATACCCTGAAAGATTTGTTGTTCGAAGGTTCACCCTACCCTCATTAATTAAATGTCATCTCCCACATCACTCACTACAAGAGATCAAAGTATATATTTTTAAAACTGCGCCTCTTTTTAAATGCAAATTTGCACAAAGTGGAGAAAAGCTCCACTGCAACTGTAAAAATTCAAGCCAACGTAAGATGATTTTATAGTAGTTTAAGCTTGCAAGGGGTCATGAATGAGATTGAGACCAGTATTCTGGGTTATGTTTCCTTTTTAGAACATTGACAACCCAATATTGCTTTTATTGTCGCATTACTGCATACTTAAGTGTTGTCTCTCTTAATAAGTAGTAATACTAGAGTCGCTACTAAAAAAAAAGTCTTCAAAATAACAACAACTACAACAGTAGTTTGACTTTATTCCTGTAAATTGGTTCATGTATCTTCACTGGATATGTTCCATTTTTGAGAATTGAAAAGAGAAGAGGAGAGAATATTTTTAATTAGCATCTGTTTAGATTATTATAAGAATAAAATTTTAAAGACATAAAATCTTGGAACATTTTTCTAATGTACATGAACTATAGTACACAGTATAATTATAATTTCTTTTTCCCTGAAAGGTATCAATACTTCCTTCCCAGTCATTATTCCCAGTGTACCAGATCATCAAACATCAATTGTAAATAATGAACTCCATGTTGTCAACAGTCCAAACTCTTCTCGACCTGGCACCAATGAAAGGTAAAGATACGGTTCACTCTGTGGGCATCCCTGATGTCTTTTTGTGAATTATGTAGTGTTTGACAAATAAATTGCAATTCTCCTTATTTAAGCACTACGAAGCATTTAGGATAATAAATAAATTAACAGTATATACTAAATATGGCATTTTGGAATCTAATATTTTTATTTCAACATTGATGAGTGGAGTAAAAAAAAAAGTCACAACTTTTCATCTTGTGCTCATCAGGACTGCAACAGAAGCAACCAGTTTTAGAAAGCAAGTAGCAGTTTATACAGTACGAGGAGAGGATGCTTATTGATTGGATCATGGTTGGCATGAAGATGCATTAGGAATTGTTAGTGGCCAATCTTAGCTGAGTTAAACTCAGATCAGATGGGGAGACACTAATTGGTCAGGGTGTTTCTATGGGAACGATAACATGACTGCCAGCTTTTATAAACTTTTTGTCAGTGAGAAATTTAAATATGAACAAATACAGAAATGTATGAACAAATTTATTTTGCTCCCAAAGAATAGAGTCCCACATGTGTCCCATGTATGGGTTCTTGTCTGCCAGTTGCTACTCAGTTCAGATGACCACTTGCTATATATCTCAAACTCATGTAAGGGCAAATAGCTGCCACTTTTGGCCTTGAACAGTTTCCATTCTACCTCAAATTACCCTGGAAGGAGAAAGTGTCTCAATTTGATCAACATATGAAGGTAGCCATCTTATGCTGCTACTTTGCAGTAAATTCTCAAATGGTGATTTTTACGAAGCAAATGCTGCAATCAAGCTAAAAACATTTTGCCTACCACACAAATGAGTAACGTGGTGTGGGTTTTAGTGCCAATGAGATGCTAGGTGTGTAGGCCATTAATCTCAATAACTGACAGACATTACTTAACAACATGCATGCTTGCAAACCACAAGCATCATGTCCAATATTTAATGTGATTCTGATATTAGATAACATTTACTTAATTCTCAGTCTGAGAATTATATTGGAAATCAAATTGAGACTATCAGTGGGGCTCAGTGTGATTCAACAAAGCATACTAGAAGCCACATGTATTCACACAGAGGACTCTGTTCTCTCTAGGTGAAAGGAATTTGTGAATACATGATACCTTTCTCATTAAGGACTGGATGAAAAAGACTTTCAACTCCAGCTACGATACCCTGACCAGTAATAGTCTCCCTGCTTGCTCTGAGTTCAATCAGTTCCTGCTGCATCTCCATGCCAATCATGGTCCAAACAATCAGCACCTTCTCATGCTGTATACATTGTTGCTCCCTTTCTAAATTTTGTTTCTTGAATTTTAGTCATAATGTGTGTAAGATGAAAAACTTCAACTTTGTATCTTTTTAGCAACATTTACATTCTGTACTACCAAACAGTTGTATCTATTTATTTGTTCATGGGGGTGACAGCATTGCTGGCAAAGCCAACATTTATTGACTGTCCTTGATGCTGTTTAGAACGTGAAAGTTGCTTTTTTAAATTGCTGCAAGCCACCTAATATAGGTGCATACTCAAAGATGATAAGAAGAACCTTCAGGAATTTGAATCAGCCACAGTGAAGGAACGTGATGATAATGTGCCAAGTCTGCAGACCATATGGTTATTTTTAGTGAAGGTGGGGGACAGCACAAAATAAATGATGATACACAGAGCAATGTTCTCATTCTAACTTTCTTTAGCTACTACATTCTTTACTTTCATTCCATCACGAGGTCAGAATTCGGGATGCCTGCTGATGATTGCACAGTGTTGATTTTGATTTACAAATCACAGGTACAGACAGCTTCAATGTCTAGCTTGGAGCAAGGTGTAGACAATTATTCAGGCTTGAAAGAATGAATGAAAAGTAACATGTGTCACACAGATAGCAGGCAATGACTATCTCCTTCAAGAGAGATACTCATCACCTCCCATTGACGTTCAATACTATTGGCATCATCATCCCAAATCAACATTCTGGAAGTCATCAGCCAGTAACATAATGGGACCACACATATGGATGCTATAGTTCACAGGGCAGATCAGAAGCTGGATGTTCTTTGGAATTACTCACTTGCTAATTCCCCAAAGCCTTTCTGCCATCTCCAGTGCACAAGTCAGGAAACACTCCATTTCTTGGATGAACACAAACACAAAGCTCGACACCATTTGTGATAAAGCAGCTTGTTTGTATAACACACCATTTATCAAGAGAATAGTGGTATTATTGCTGGACTACTAATCCAGAGACTCTGATGTTCTGGGGACTCTGGATCGAAACCCACCATGGCAGATGGTGGAATTTGAATTCAATGAAAATCTGGAATTAAGAGTAAAATGATGATTACAAATCCATTGTCGACTGTCAGAAAAAAACACCTGGCTCACTAATATCTTTTAGGGAAAGAAACTTGGTCTGGCCTACAAGTGACCCTAAACCACAGCAATATTGACAATTAGAGGTTGTCAATCAATGCTGACCTAGCCAGCTATGCCCTCATCCCATAAATGAATTTTTAAAAAGAATGTCACTATCTCTCATCAAATCCCACACCTCCTTATAATTTCTAAATATATTGATGATCTTCCATTGTTGCTGGGTGAAAATCCAGGATTAATTTCCTACCTTCATCACATAGACTAGGGTTATTCAAAAAGGTGGGTGTCCAGCTCCTTCTCTGGGACAATAAATTCTGGCGTTGCTATTGACCTCTCTTCTAAGTAAGCCTATATTATTGGAAGCAGTTTTCTTGTTTATTAACTATAATTCTTGTAGTATGGCTGAAATATCTAAACATGTAAGCCAGATTCGCACAGCAATTAGCCTTTTACCTTCCCCCAAGAGCCCCCTGAATAGGAGTTAGCTTAGTACACTCAAGATTATTGAGTAAAGTTTTCCATATGCAGAATCATACCTAATTTTGGACACTGATTTATGATTGCCAATGTAATTATGAATTTCAAACCTTAAATAGTTGTCATTTGGGCTCACAATGTGGCACACTTGCACACACTGGAAGATGCATGCATTGATATGTGTGTACATTCACTATCTGTTCAACTGAATAAAATAGGCAATAACCATTTTGTTATTCATTCTTGAGGGCAATGACTTGATCAGGCAGTGTCAATTTGCTTGGTTTAAATTTAAACAAAGTTAGGCAGTTAACTGTCAGTCATCATTTAGCTGATGCATTGCCCTCAGTTCCTGGGCAAGTCAGAACCAGGCGTGATTGACTAGTCTGCAGATTACTGGTAGAAGTTATGATACGGTGCCACTTCAATCAGCCATGACTCCAGAATATTGTTACGATAGAATGCACTGAAAACCCTTAATCTCATCAATACACCTGTTCAACACTATCGGGGTGCCACTGTGGCTGAGTGGTTAGCACTGCTGCCTCACAGTTCCAGTGACCCAGATTTGATTCCAGCCTCTGGCAACTGCCTGTGTGGAGTTTACACGTTTTCCCTGTGACTGCGTGGGTTTCCTCCGGGTGCTCCAGTTTCCTGCCACTGTCCAAAGATGTGCAGGTTAGGTGAATTGGCCACTCTAAATTTCCCATAATGTTCAGGGATGTGTATGTTAAGTGCATTAATCCGTGGTAAATATAAGGTAGAGGAATGGTCTGGATGGGTTATTCTTCAGAGGGTCGGTGTAGACTTGTTGGGCAGAGGGGCTTGATTCCACACTGTAGGGATTTTATTTATATGCTGGTGTTTATTTGATTTGATTTGATTCTTCGGTTCCAAGTAATTTTCGATATTAGCCTAATTTGATGCATCTGTATTAGTATCTGTACATTATTATTTAATAAATTTTGTCCAGCGTTTCTCAATACCTTGCTCCCATAGATATTTATAGTTTTAGTGACCTGAGTTTTTACTTTATTCAAGTGTTCTGTTTCAAATCCACAACTGATAATGAAATTAAAATCTTTCCAATCATTTTCTGAATTCAACTAATATTTTACATAATGTACAGCTTTGACCATAATATTGCATTGGAAAATAAAAAACAGAGGAAGTTAAATCCTTCATATATTACTTTTTGTCAAATATATATCTGCTTTGAAAGCTGTAAATATCTTGTATCACTTGACTTTTTCTTTCTATGTGTATCCAGATCTGAAAATATTCCAAGAGACCATCTTGTAATTTGTGAATCTTCAACAAATCAAAGATTTGAAGAATCGATTGAGCAATCAGATGACCGTTTTAAAATTGGTAAGCTGAATCTAGAGCTACAAAAATGTTGACTGTTCTCATTATTTGTAAAGACAAAACAAAAACTCCAAAGCATGAATCTATACTTTAAAAACTAAAAATGCAGATTGGATAAGTAGGCATTTAAAGTGGAAAAAAAAGTTGTAATTTCAGATTGAGACATTTCAACCAAGTTGAAATAAGAAGGCAAATATGTAATTGGACTAATTACAACAGTGAGGAGAAAAGGACCAACTGGATACTTTTAAACCAAGAACTAATGAATGCGTACAATTGCCTGCAACTAGATTTTTTAAATGGTTGAAACAGGGAGGAAACTGTTTTCCAATGTACAAAGATCTTCAGTCAGATTGTGAAAAAGGCAGACAATTAGCTAAATGTGCAAGGCATCACAGCATGAGTATTAGAAGGTAATAGTGGGGATCTTGTGGTGCAGTGATAGTATCCCTATTGCTGAGTCAGGAGATCCAGGTTCAAGTCTCACATGCTGCAGAGATTTGTAATGACTCCTCTGAGCAAGTTCATTAGAAATATCTAGAAAGTCCTGGGGAAATCATGAGGCAAATAAAGGCTGAGCTTTTCCTATCTGTAGGTCGTAGAACACAATAAGTATGAAATAGTTTTATTAAAGGAGATTAATTCTGTTACGTTCAGTAGTAAGAAAGCCAAGGATGCAAAAGTCAAAATATGAATAGGAAGAAAGATTATGAACGCTTAAAGCAAATAGGGAGGTCATTGAACATATTCCAGCACCTGAAAAGTCAGTTTATAAATCCCCATTCATAGAGTCATAGCATGGAAACAGACCCTTTGGTCCAACCCATCCATGCCGACCAGATATCCCAACCCAATCTAGTCCCACCTGCCAGCACCTGGCCCATATCCCTCCAAACCCTTCCTATTCATATTCACATCCAAATGCCTCTTAAATGTTGCAGTTGTACCAGCCTCCACCACATGCTCTGACAGCTCATTCCATACACGTACCACCCTCTGTGTGAAAACGTTGCCCCTTAGGTTCTTTTATATGAGAGGAGTAGCAGGGTACAAATTCGTGGTCACAACGAAACCTGATGTTCTGACCTGCATTTGGAGGCTTCAGTCAAAATTAGCAAATCTAGTTTGAGACTAGAAAACTAACCATTAACAGGAAATCATCTGAGAATGATGAATTCTTGTTCACTTGTGACTTAGATTTTTAGTTGGTACTAGGAGTAGATATGCATTAAACTTCAAAATTTATAACTGAAGTTTCCTGATTTATCTGCAACTTTTCATTTATTATATTACAATGATTGCACATTTAGATTTATTTTTGGAGTCTTTTCTGCGAAAAGAATAGTAAACTGATACCGTTCAGTCATATGTAATGCATAGGTAAAGAAAAAATTTCACATTTTTTTTCTATTTTTAAAAGTATTCTTTTCCCAACATGAAGCTCGAGAGAGACAGAATGTCTGTGAGGCTAAGAATCAATCTTGCAATCCCTTGAAAATCTCAGTTCTGAACTTAAGCTATAGGAATAACTGCAGTGTAGATATATAATTGTGAAGAAATAATATATGCAAATCCAAGTGTGCCATTATTAAAATGGCAGACATTTGAGCATATTAAAATGATACTACTGTGAAGATCAATATTCAGAGAGATTTCTATTTATGTAAATGTTAACTCTGACTTCAAAGAGTATAATTCATTTTCTAGTTTCCCAGGCAGTTAAAATTTTGAGTTATTTTCTGGTCGGGGATTTATTGAGAATTAAACTGCAGTTCTTGTTTGAGAAAGCAAAAGCACATAGAGTTTTTAATGAATAAGTGAAAAATCTGGCCAGAGACATATGAAAATCAACAAATTATTGATTTTATAAGTACTGTTCTATTGACTTTTTTTTATTTCATTGTTAAAATCAAAAGGCTTATTGTTTATT
Organism: Chiloscyllium plagiosum; assembly: GCF_004010195.1. NCBI lineage: Eukaryota > Metazoa > Chordata > Chondrichthyes > Orectolobiformes > Hemiscylliidae > Chiloscyllium > Chiloscyllium plagiosum. The sequence goes on along the minus strand of NC_057721.1, from coordinate 16,230,432 downwards.
TCTTACAGAGCAAGAAGGCAATCTAGCCCATAACAAAAATCTGTCCCAACATCGGGAGGAAGATCTTAATAGAGGATCTAATTCTTCGCTAGACCAAGAAGCAATTTTAACTCCTGCAGATGCAGGTGGGTTTGCTACCATTGTGCGATATGCTGCAAGAGAGTGTAGATTGTTGTTTTCACCTTTGGGAAATTGCAAGAAAATTATTTTATTATCTAAGAGTTGAATTTTAACGTTTGTCTTGGTCAATATTTATTGATGGTATCATTCCTGCAATATAAATTTGTATTAAAGGGTCATGAATAGTGTTGATTTTTGTCTGTTGACCTTCATGTGCAAATACAGTTATTTGGCTGCTCACAAAGTAGGAGAAATCATCTGGAATTATTGGAATCAATTCGGTTCTCAATCTGCAGCAGGAGATCTGAAAATTGGGTGAGCAGGTCTTGGATAGGTTTTACCCTAAAATCCTTCTGATTGTAATTTTTAAACTAACCTCCTTTCATGTGCTAGTTTACTTAAGCACCTCATATGAAAGCAAAACTGAGTACAAGCAATAATGGTTAAATCAATACCAATGCCACAGCATATTGGCCAGATTTACCTGTCTGGTTTCAAGACCTAATTTGAATGGTTACAATCAAAACTCCATGTGTGACTTAATTCTTAGACTGAAATATGCTTGATTATTTTGCTTTACAATGTTTACAGAAATACCTTCATACTACTGCAGATTTTTTTCTATGTTTAATATTTTAGTTTTTGTTTAAATTTTGGAAGACAAATTTTATTTGGTCACTGGTGAGCCTTTAAATATTCCAAAAAATAACGTCCAATAAGTTTCTGAACTGGATTGAAAATGGAGGAATACAGGCCTTTAGATTTGGAATAAAAGAGTGCACATGAAAAGGAACTCTTCCAATCATAATTCTTTCAACTTTCAAAGAATTCAGGCAAACTGTAGAGTTCCTCGATAGGATAAATGAAGTTAAAGTTATTGATAACTGTTGGTTTGGATTTAATGTTCTAGGTTGAAGATGAAAGAAAGCATGTTAGACAGATGAATGGAACTTGAGCTACACTGTCCACACTAGCCATTATGCCAAATGGTAATTGAACACAGCAGCTTCCATAACCAGTGGGTTAACAGGGAGCTATTTGCAAGGCTGAGCAACCATTGCAGGTCAGCCCTCAACATAATGCATGGCAGATGAGGTTACCATTGTTTTTTTATTTTCTGCTCATTAGCTATTCTCAAACATGAGTGCTATGAGGTCATGAGACTGGTACTGTCAATACCCAACCACCTTATGCTTGCAAAATTTAAAATACAAATTAAGGCTAAATTTACCCATTCCCTGAATTACATGGGCATTGGGAAGTCTGTTAGGCGAATATTGAGAGATTGGTAAAATTAGCTTCTTGGCAGAGAAAGGAAAACATGTCCAATTTTACATCCACCATTTGAGCAGCGAGACAAGAAGGTAGTGAGTGGAGAGAGTGAGTGCATGACATTACATCTCCTAATCTTACCTCATTTATATGCAGTTTCTTTTTCTATCATGTGGAATAGATAAACTTGATGGTGGCAATTCATAGAATCCCTACAGTGTGGAAACTGGCCATTTGGCCCAACAAATCCACAGAGACCGTCTGAAGAGTAACCCTCCCAGACTCATTTCCCTACCTTATTACTCTACATTTACCCCTGACTAATGCATCTAATCTACACATCCCTGAACACAATGGGCAATTTAGCATGGCCAATTCACCTAACCTGCACATCTTTGGAATTTTGGACATGAAAGTCAAAGCACGGCATCGAGCAGCTCCAGCTCACCGCTTGCTCTTTCGAGCTTTCACCTTGGACAGTCTTGAGCATCCCCGGATACTCTATAGCCAGAGACTGTCTACACCCATCGTTCACATTAGTTAGCATTGGGCACACATCGGCCTCGTCAGTGGTGCATCTCTGATTCTCTGGCACTCTAATACTGTTCTTTGAAGTGCACCAACACTTTACATTGTTATGGTTTTCTCAGGTCACATTACTTATAAGGAAAGGCACCGATCTTGTGCACCGGAACACAATGCATCTCCAGGCTCTTGGCTCACTTTCATGGTTTCACTCACACTGCTTACTTGGATTTTGTCAGCAGCTCTGCTTTGCCTTGCATTGTCTTTTTGTGCTTTGTGGCCTCATTCAGAACACACAGGCTCCCAACAGTTTTGTCTTGCGTTGCCATTTAGTACCAAAACATGTATGTTTGCCAATAGAAATCAGTCCATCATAAGATAGCAGTTGACACAACAACTGTGCTTCAGACAAATAGTCATGTCTCAAAGTTCAAGGGGAGATCTCCTGGTTAAGTCAAGGGGACTGTCTTTGGGTATGATTTGCTGCCACAGTCATTTGGAGACAGCATCTGATTTCAATCCAGAGGCCTTGACACAGCCAGTTGGCTGTTTGGGATGGTCAGGGTTGGGTTTCCATTCCATTGACATCCAGGGAATGTGCCAGAATGAGTCCTGGAGCTCCAGTGTGACCAGTCTAGGGGGTAGTGGTAAGTCGGTTGGGGAGTTGCACAGAGATCATTAGTTGGGCTTGTCTGATACCAAAATTGGAGGTGTAGTGGACAGCGAAGGAGGTTACCTCAGATTACAATGGGATCTTGATCAGATGGGCCAATGGGCTGAGAAGTTGCAGACAGCGTTTAATTTAGATAAATGTGAGGTGCTGCATTTTGGGAAAGCAAATCTTAGCAGGACTTATACACTTAATGGTAAGATCCTAGAGAGTGTTTCTGAACAAAGAGATCTTGGAGTGCAGGTTCATAGTTCCATGAAAGTGGAGTCGCAGGTAAATAAGATAGTGAAGAAGGCGTTTGGTATGCTTTTCATTATTGTTCAGAGTATTGAGTACAGGAGGTGGGAGGTCATGTTGCGGCTGTACAGGGCATTGGTTCGGCCACTTTTGGAATGTTGTGTGCAATTCTGGTCTCCCTCCAATTGGAAGGATGTTGTGAAATTTGAAAGGGTTCAGAAAAGATTTACAAGGATGCTGCCAGGGTTGGAGGATTTGAACTATAGGGATTGGTTGAGTAGGCTGGGGCTGTTTTCCCTGGAGCATTATAGATAGGCTAAATAGACAAAGTCTCTTCCCTGTGGTGGGGAGTCCAGATCGTAGGGAGGGCATAGGTTCAGGGTGAGAGGGGAAAGATATGAAAGAGACCTAAGGGGCAGGTTTTTCATGCAGAGGGTGGTAAGTGTGTGGAATGAGGTTAGTACAATTGCAACATTTAACGGGCTTCTGGATGGGTATATGAATAGGAAGGATTTGGAGGGATATGGACCGGGTGCTGGCAGGTGGGACTACATTGGATTGGGATGGACAAGTTGGACTGAAAGGTCTGTTTCTATGCTGTACATCTCTATGACTGTCCAGAAGGGTTTGGCCAAAGGTCACCACTGTTTGAAAGTTAAGGGAGTGGTTGATTAGGGCCATCGCTGTGATATGAAGGCTAAGCTAGTCAGTAATAGGGCATGGTGGGAGTAAGCTGGAATGCAGAGTGAGAAATGAATGTGAAGGGAGGCAAATAAACATACTGTAAATACTATGTCTCTTTATTTTTGTGTATTTTTTAATTGTGGACTGAAATGGGAAAAAAATTGGTTTAAAAACCAAGGATTGATGAAGATTGACTTGTTTAAAAACAAGTTACTTGATATTCATTGTATGTGTTGTTTGCTCAGGTGTTGGTTCAGCAGTGAAAGGGCTAGTTACGGATAAGCTGGAGCTAGAGGCTGGAAATTTGGCTGCTTGGTGATCAGTTATCAATGACAAATGCTTCCTGTGTGCCAGTAGCTCAATGATTGGCTCCCAAATAATCGAACAGCTTGGGTGTGAATGTCTGGGGTAGAAGTCATCAGATCTCCAGAAGGGAAGGAACTTTGTTTCTGCTCGGCAGTAAAACGTCTCTCAAACCTGAGCGAGCCAGTTTATTTCCTGCTTATTGATTACAAGAAGCTGTACCTTAATTGATACATTGAAACTTTGATAAGTGTAAACCAGTCACTTTGTGTCTCTTGCAAACAAGTAGTATCTGAAGAAGGAAGATATGTAGGCAGTGTTTGATTCAGCAAAAGGATAATGTCAACAAACCCAATGGAGAGGGACCACTGAATCACCTTTCCAGTCTCTCATTGCTGCGACAGTGATTCATAATTGTTTATCTTTGGTTAGAATATTTATTTGTAACAAATAGTAATTCTTATTAAGAACAGAAATCTGGTCCGTACTTTGACAAACTGAGACTAAAAGACAGGTAAATAGGAGAATTCTACCTATTTCTTAAATCTTTAATATTTGTAACAACTCTGAATAGTGGGGAAAGTATTTACTGAATGTTCGTAAGGTGTGACAATCTAACTGTGGGAGATAACAGTACCTTGGAGAGTATGGGTTTATGTGGGAAGGGATGGTCATCTATCCTGCCTTCAACAGGATGATGCAGCATGATGGTCAGCATGGCTGACCTGTAATATCAAGAAATTAAAACTTAACTCAGAGTCAGGTAGGAACGTGTGGCAGCTCAATCCTAATCAGGTCGACAGGGAAGAAAGGAACATGAAAGGTTTCTTTTTTTGGTCAATGATTATCAAACTGAGCTAGAGTATTAGCCTAGGAGTTCTCGATTAACCTAGTAAAATCACCACAAAATCACTGCCTCTCCTAATTGAACATTATATGCTAAATAATTCTGATTACACTCACCACCAATTTAAGATTTTCAGGTAAGTACTGGAACCTGCATATGTTAGTATTAAGGTCGATTGTTTCCTCCAAGCTATGCATTGCACTGCAGGTGTTGTTGCTGTGCATGGACATTTGGAGTCTGTACAGTGTCAGAAAAATTAGAGGGAACATTGCGAGGGTCCAGCTCTTTTCAGATAAAAAGAATATGTACACCCATTGCACTTGGTTTCAACAGGTGACAACCAATCTCTTGTTTATTTCTCTCTGCCATGACTTGACCAGTCAAGAGTCTGGATGTCTGGTTTAAATTAAATTAAGTTAGTTAGTTGACTGTCATCACCTAACTGGTGCATTCTCCCTGGCAATGCCTCTACCAATCAGTGTCCACTTGACAGCCAATCAGTATACTGCACTCATGCAGTATAACTGTTGTTTTGCCTTTACATTGGTATTACATTTGAATAATCCTGATGAGTGCAAGATGAAAAGTTTTGATAAACATGTCTTTTCTTCAACTAGGTTTCAGTGGATAGCAGATCTAATTATGCAGGTCTACTCGGAGGGAATTTATCTTATTTTGTAGGAACTATGCAGCAATGCAGATTGTAACTTCATTCCAGAACAAAAATTATGACAATTTGACAAATTCTCAGACAGATTATATATTAATGGTAAAAAAAAAAGTGCCAGCATTTAGTTTTGCATTTAACAAGGATTGTTCGTAATATGTACAATAAGCATTTTGCTGATGAGGATAGATTTAGTCTGGTGCCTCTGCATTAACACATGAAATGACTCATGGTTCATGTGTGGAATGAACTTCCTGAGGAAGTGATGGGTGTGGGTACAATTACAACGTGTAAAAGACATTTGGATAAGTACTTGAATAGGAATGGTTTGAAGGGATATGGGCCAAGAGTAGATAGATGGGACTAATTTAGTTTGGGATAATGTTTGACATGGACTGGTTGGACCAAAGGGTCTGTTTCTGTGCTCTATGACTTTATGACTCATCAAAATCCCATATAGGAAGGAACTGCGAATGATCAAATCTGGTAAAAGAGCAAGCCAGTTGGAATCAACATATGCTTATTTTGTACATTTGGGGCGCAGTGATTGTGAATGTACATCTGGGCCAGAAGATCTGGGATCAAGTCACACCTGTTCCAGACATATGTCATAGCGTGTCTGAACAGGTTGATTAAAATTTCTAAGTGGAGCTAGAATGAAGCAAATTTATTGTAAATGCTAGTTTTCTGCCCGGAGCTGATGTCATTTTAAGGAAGGTAAGATCAGGGGCAGTGTAACCATCTTCCCAAATTTGATGGGTACCTTGTTAAGCTTATTAAAAAGGTCAGTTCAGGCCAGACCTTGGACGATGACTGAGACAACAGCTGCAGCCACAGGTTTCCCCTCCACACTAGCACCCTGGCAGCTGTGGTCATTTTAATATTTCAAAGACCTAAAAAGAGCTCAGAAGAGCTAGGAGGAGACATGAGAAGTTGTTGGCGAATAGGATCAGGGTTAACCCTAAGGCTTTCCATAGGTATGTCAGGAATAAAAGAATGACAAGAGTTAAATTAGGGCCAATCAAGGATAATAGTGGGAAGCTGTGTGTGGAGTCAGAGGAGATAGGGGAAGCACTAAATAAATATTTTTCGACAGTGTTCACTATAGAAAATGAAAATGTTGACGAGGAAGATACAGAGA
>NC_057721.1:16171706-16223649 GCF_004010195.1 Chiloscyllium plagiosum | reverse complement strand
AGCAAGGCGTTTATAAGGTTCCCCACAGTAGGCTATTATACAAAATGCGGAGGAATGGGATTGTGGGAGACATAGCAGTTTGGATCAGTAATTGGCTTGCTGAAAGAAAACAGAGGGTTGTAGTTGATGGAACATGTTCATCTTGGTGTCCAGTTACTAACGGCGTACCGCAAGGGTCGGTGTTGGGTCCACTGCTGGTCATCATTTTTATAAATGACCTGGATGAGGGCTTAGACAGGTGGGTTAGTAAATTTGCGGACAACACTAAGGTCAGTGGAGTTGTGGATACTGACGAAGGATGTAGTAGGTTGCAGAGAGACATAGATAGGATGCTGAGCTGGGCTGAGAGGTGGCAAATGGAGTTTAATGTGGACAAGTGTGAGGTGATACACTTTGGATGGAGTAATCGGAATGCAAAGTACTGGGCTAATGGTAAGGTTCTTGGGAGTGCAGATGAGCAGAGAGATCTCAATGTCCATGTACACAGATCCCTGAAAGTTGCCACCCAGATTGATAGGGTTGTTAAGAAGGTATACAGTGTTTTGGCCTTTATTAATAGAGGGATTGAGTTCCGGAACCAGGAGGTTATGCTGCAGCTGTACAAAGCTCTGGTACGGCCCCACTTGGAGTATTGTGTACAGTTCTGGTCACCACATTATAAGAAGGATGTGGAAGCTTTGGAAAGGGTGCAAAGGAGATTTACTAGGATGTTGCCTGGTATGGTAGGAATGTCTCTTACGAGGAAAGGCTGAGGGCCTTGAGTCTGTTCTCGTTAGAGAGAAGAAGGTTGAGAGGTGACTTAATAGAGACATACAAGATAATCTGAGGGTTAGATAGGGTGGACAGGGAGAGCCTTTTTCCAAGTATGGGGACGGCAAACACAAGGGGACACAACTTTAAAGTGGTGGGAGATAGGTATAAGACAGATGTCAGATGTAATTTCTTTACTCGGAGAGTAGTAAGGGTATGGAATGCTTTGCCTGCAACGGTAGTAGATTCGCCAACTTTAAATACATTTAAGTCGTCATTGGACAGGCATATCGACGTACATGGAATAGTGTAGGTGGAATGGGCTTCAGATTAGTATGACAGGGTGGCGGAACATCGAGGGCCGAAGGGCCTGTACTGCACTGTAATGTTTTATGTTCTATGAAAGTACAATGGTAAGATGTGGCTTTGCTAAAGGTGTCCTTTTTGCCTCTGTAGCTACGATAGCTTGCCTCTTATCTTTAATTGGATGGCAAAAGTACACTGTGCTTACTAATTGGCCAAATTAGACAAAATCAATGTTGATGTTTGGGAGTCTTGTGGGAGAGTGGTAGTTTCCCTATCCCTGGATCAAGTGACCCAGGTTCAAGTCCCACCTGCTCCAGAGGTGTGTAATAACATTGCTGAACAATTAGAAAAATAGGCTAAATTTTAAAACCAATCTAAAATGGTGACTACAGAGCCAAAACACGATAACGTATCATATCAATCTATTCTGTCATATATTCTTTAGGTTGAAAAATTATGATCTCAGAAATGCATTGAGTTGAGAGTATTTAAGTTATTTCTAATGTGTGTTTGAATAAGGTGCAGGTAAATTCAAAAATCCTGAAGAAGAGAAAGGCAGACAGGATGAAAAGGGCAAAGGAGAAGAAGAAAAATCATGGGAAGATCAGAGACAAGGAAATGGAGACAAACAGTGCCTGGGAAGACAGGAAGCAAAGGAAGGGGAACAAACAGAACTGGAATTACTAGAATTGGAAAAGGTGAAATGCTTTTTTTTGTATATAAGATGCTTGTAGTTAGCATTTCACATTTTGCCCTTTATTGCATTATACATTGTGTTTGTATTTTACAAGTGTCTTGCTGACACTGGAAAGCATGCCAAAAGCAATATCAGACAAACTACTCTGACCGCTAAGATTCCAAAATTTACTATCACCTCATCAGATAAATAATGACATTGAGACCAACTCCAAAAATTGAAAAATATGTGAAGTACCCCAATTCACTCTAATCGAACTGAGCAATGCTAGGAGAATTTTCAAAATTCATTTATTAGAAATGATTATTTGTTAGAAGGACAAGTAATGGAATTGGCTTGGAGGCAGTAATTTGGGTATTGAATCAGGGTCCCACTGTGTTAAATGGGGGCCTTGACCATACACTGTGTGGGGAAGTTGGAGGGTGAATAGGCGGTCCTTCAGCTTCACAGAAGCTGTTTAGTAAGGGAGAGAGGGTACCTCCTCTTAAGGTTAGCTCTCTCAACGTTTGTCAGCATTAAGACATCAGCACAAAATGATGGGTCAAATGAACAGTTTCTGGATCCTTCTCTGAATCATTCCAGAATTCAGAGTTATTCTATAAACAGTAGTTAGTAGACATCCTTGAACAGTTTATGTATCTTTTCTCTCTATCTGATTCATAACTCAACCTCTAATCTTCATCCCCCAGCCAAGGTCTGAAATGTGCAGGGAATTAACAAGTGCAAAGTCATATCCAGCTGCTTTTATCAAATTATCCTCATGATGTTTTGTGTTCCAAATATTTTAATATCACTTTGTCGCCACTTTATTCAGCTATAAATTAACACTGTAAACTTTGCTATCAGTGGACATTTCAAAATGCTCATTCCATTTATTCAATACAATTCATCTTTCATCATCTTCAATATCAAAATGTTCCTTATTTCAGAACCAGGGCTTCTCCTTAAACAAGTCTTGTCCCTTTCTTTTTGGTCATTACGATCTTAATGTTTTGAACTTTACACAACTTAAAGGAGGAGAAGCGGAAGATCGAGCCAAACGAAGAAAAATCAAAGGAGCAGAGTTCAGAAGGTGTAGAATTGCCAGCGTCAAATACAGATCCACTTGAAAAATATATGAAGATAATTCAACAGCAGAAAAAAGAAGAATTGCAAGAACAGGTGATTTGATGTTGGCTTTTTAAAGTAGAATTTTTTTTGTGAAGGCAGAGTGGGATAGTGGGGAGAGCACTAAATTTCAAATTTCTGCATAAACAATTCATCTCTTATTCCTTCTCTCAAAGCAGTGTAATGTTTCAACTTAGTGCCATCCTCTTAGCTATTTATGATATCTTTGTGATGACTATTTGAGTATCAATCCAAATAATAGTTTGATCAGTTTTTTAAAAATTTACAACAAAAGACTTTTAAAACATTTTATTGAAATATTTGATTTGGTAACTTCAATTCATTTCTGGTGTAACACAGCATGCCTCTATGCTTAATTCAAGTTAATCTAAATCACAAAACATTTACCTGGATAATACTGCTTCATTTCTGTGGGCAAGTTCAGAATTTGGCATCAATGGATTTTCATTCTTTGTGGGATGCTGCGTTTGTTGGCTGGGCCAACATTTGTTGCTCATCTTTAATTGTAGTTTTATTTGTGAGACAGTCAGTGGTTCAGTGGAAAGCTCAAGGTATGAAACTTACTACATATTTCTCTCGCTGGGTGTTTTCCACTCTTCTATTAGTGTCCTTGAGGAAGTTACAGGTGACCCTGTTGTCATATTGATGCTAAATGGTGTTGAACATTTTAATAAAGTTCCATGCTAAATACAGTTTCAATTCAGAAATATTATTTGACCACTGCTTTTGGATGGTGAGCAAAGTTTGGAGAAATTTGTCCAAGTACACAGAACAACTTTTCACAAAGTTCCCAGTGGTTTCAATTATGAGTTAAAATAATGAATTAAAGCAAATATAAATTATTTCAATTCTGCTTATTTTAACAGTTCTTAGAATGGCTTCTCCCACAGTAACTAAGAAATATCACAAAAAGGACAAGGGTTAGTGTAGAATGTGAAAGCAGGGTTTGGTTGAGTTCATGTTCTTGCTAAATGGAAGATTGCCATGACAACATTGAAGTAACTTAGTATGAAGGTGATTGTGATGTGGATGAGTGTTCCATTAGCAGTTTAGATAGAGACTAAGGTAGACAATGCCACAGATATAGAAGTCTGTAATGCTTTTGGTGGAGAGGCTTTCAAAGGGAAACTGGCAGTGCAATATAGTACTAAATTGCTATTGTTCAAGATTTTCCACTTACTGAATTACTTGATCTGAACACTCCATTACAAGCCCCCCACCAACCCAACCTCCACTCCCGGCACCTTCCCTTGCAACCGCAGGAGGTGCAACACCTGCTGTGCTGTTCCAGCAATAAAGTTTCAGCTTTGATCTCCAGCGTCTGCAGACCTCACTTTCTCCACACTCCATTACAAGCATTGCCTAGTTCTGCCTGTCTAGCAAGTCACCCCAAATACCAGTTTGCTCCATTTGCTAATGAAGCACTAAGTCTTATAATATTTCAGTGCTATTCTAATCGGTTTCCTCCTTTTCATCTTTCATAAGCTTAACCAAAACTCTTGCTCATCTTTCCTTTACAAGCTGTGCTTATTTGTCACCTTTATTCTCACTGACATATATTGGTTTCCAGACCCTCATTGATCAAACTTTAACTTTTTACTGTTTTAAATCTTATGATCTTGACCTTGCCCTCCCTAATGCTAACTTCCTGATGCCTACAATATACCCATATCTACTCCTTTCTTTTGCTCCATTTGAAGATATACATCTTTGCTTGGCTTCCAACCATTCCTCCCCAAGATAATTTTGTTTTTAATGTACATTTTTGCCTGATTAGAGAGGTACAAAATATCTTTGGCAATTTTTTTGTTGAAGTTAATGTAGAAATGTGAGTTGCTAAGCTTAAGTTTTTTTTATATACTGTGACAGTTTGATAACACTAAAATGAAATAGCTGCCCAATGTTCTTTTCAGAGCTCTAAACGGGAAGTAGAAGAGAGTTCTTTACTCCAAACACTGTCGGATGGGAAAGCTGACAGGTAAGAAAAATATCCCAATTTCATATTTACATGCTTTTTAAAAGATGCAATGGCAAAATAATAATCTATCATATTTACTAGAGCAAAATAAAACTGTGCAATTCATTTTTGCCTAGTCGATTATGCTGAATAAGTTGAGTTCATCTTTGCTTTTCAAAATATTGCTGCCAATGTAGACTGAGTATCATCATTGAATATGCAGCAGCAAGTTGTTGCGCTGCAGATGGATGTTCCATACATTTTTAAAATCTGATGAAATAAATTATTGTAGGGATAACCATGTGCTTATGGAGAAGCAGAGTATGCTGTAAGGTGTTCGAGCCCATGTAGACCTAAAGTCTCTAGGATGTCCAATGGTAATGTCTGTTGTGCTGAATTAACATCTCTGAAGGGTATTAGTCATTCCTTCCAATTGAAAATGACAAATGATTATAGCATTTTGTACGATGACTCCAAAGCTATTTATGTTCAGAGCAATATTTAAAATCTTACTAAGTGTTCAAAATCTGATATTAAATCAAGTTGAGCTGCATGCGAAAACCCAGACAGCATTCGGTCCTTGGGTCAATAAATGCAAACAACAGGGCCCATGCTTAGCAAGGGAGAATGTAACCATTGCTAAATTCCCACTGTTAATGTCCTAAGGACCAGAAACGCACACATTGTGCTGTTAAGACATTAGTAATTTTACTTTGGCTCCCCAGAGCGCGTCCGTTGTTTATAAGACACAAATCAGCAGGATGATGGAATATTCCCCACTTGTCTGGATCAGTGTAGTTCAGTTCCACGTTCCTCCAGGTAGACTGTTTTAATAAAGACTGTGGCTACAGTGAATAATATTAGCTATATGGCTGATCATTGCTTACAGTGATATTTTCATTTTTCAGTTCTGCAGCTTCACATGATGAGGATGATGACAATTTCTGGTGAAATACATCCAATTACAACACAGACCTATCGCAGAATGTATTCCATTATATTAGTTAATAATTACATATTTATATATGTTCTGCCAAAAGACAATTTTTAAAATGCTTAATTAGTCAGTAAATAGTGTTATTATATTCATACATTTTTATGCAAAAACTCTGTAAAAGAGAAGTTTGAGAAAAACTTAAAAACTTTTGTGAATGATACAAACCTATCCCTTCAAGTCTGAATTTTTCAGTATTAGCAGGCTATATACTATAGGCAATAGCTATCTTTGGAGACTGATGTTTATATGTATACTAATTGCTGTGAGTAAACTTGCTGAGGAAAACAGAAACAGGGAAAGAGGCTAATTAAAAATATGGCACATGTTTAATATGATAAGGAAAATGCACATTTCAGAAATGAGAGGTTGGGAAGAAACCAAAAAAGGCTTTAGAAAACAAAATAAAGAACAATGAAGAGAATAGTGGCTTTTGGCCCCAGGTTGTTGTTTGATATCTTTGGCTAAGGTCATGCATCTGCATAGGTATAAAATTTTAACTCAAATGATTTATTAGCCATTTGAAAGGGAATGACAGAAAGATGCTGACTCTTGCAATAGAAAATAGTTTACTTATCAGATTATAAAAGAGAAATTACAGAAGGTGATTCTAAACTATGCAATTTCAATGCGTAGAAATGTCCTGCTCAAGCAACTAAATGAAACAAGGTAACATTGTTATATTAACAAAACCTAATTTTTAGTTCAAAGCAAACACTTGTCAGATTTACCCACATGCTTTGTTTGCTTAACAGTATGTTCAACTGTCTTGCCTTGGATACAAAGAATTTGACTTGCTGAAATATACAAGAATACTTTAAACATCTTAACACTATTAGAAAGAGCTTTTATTTAATTGTTGATGAATTAGCACATAACTAGTGAAATTGAAAAGTAAATTCCACAGAAAAATCCTGGAAACAAACTTGGTTAATCTTTCTCTTCATAGGTAAGTAAAGTTTATATGCCTAAGTTAATGTTACAGTTTAGTTTGAAAGAATGCTGTATACTAAAAATGATTTAATTACAAAACAACATGAATGAATTTCGCACAACTCTTGTTACTGGAATTTATCACAGGAACTATCCAGGTTAACAATATGTGAAGATATCCACTTTCATTCTAATAATTAAATTGTGTTCGATATGGGAATTTTAGTTTAAATCACAAAAGCAATCTAAGCACTGGCTTTTTCTTATCTTAATTTTAGCAGTATGTTTGGTAAAGGAAGATTGTAAATGCCTAAAATTAGCATTTGTTCACTTTTGAGGAAAAAGAAAGCTGTAGGAATGAGGCCACCTGAACTGTAAAATGAAGTCAACTGGATTTAATCATCTACTTCTGTCTATCAAAACTGAGCTAAAACTAAATAATAAGTGGTGTTCGTTAACTTGCACAACAATAGAAAACTGCATGTTTAAGATATAAAATGATAAATGATTAATGTATTAGGTTATATTTGCTTATTAGAAACACTGAAAATACTAATTTCAGGTTGGGTATTTTTTAAAAAAAAGCAGGCATGATTAAACTATGTAGGGTCTTTAAAATTTGTTCATAATGAAATGATAAAATAAAGGCGGCTGTGGTCCACAGTAAGAAATCAGATGAGAATATATGGAAAAATGAAAGAGATCCATTGCAAAACCACTATATATTTGGGATATATTTACTTGGATTCCAAAAGCTAGCTTCTTTGTGTTTGTACTAGCTCAGTTAGTTTATTTTTGCCTAAACCTCCCCACCTGCCCCCAACTGCTGTTGATCTGTTTTGTAATGCACATTGAAGTTGTACAGCAAATGTAGTCCAGAAATGGAAAAAGGGGCCTAAAGATTAATTCTAAGTACAGTTCATGATGAAAAAAATACTGTTTAAAAACTAAGCACTTTCCTGGAATCTTAGGAACTGAGGAATGATCTGTAATACAGGAATTAATACAAACTGCTCGCTGAAGATGTTCAGTTTGGTACTTGACACTTGCACATTTGCTTGTTAGTGGACGCACATCTGTACTGCACAGCAGTCTATAGATTTGTCACAGCTGCTAGGTTTTCTGTTCAATGGCTCTGTTGGTAAATGTTGGACTGTATTGTTCTTATGTGTAAGAATTCAGTCGTTCTTTTGATCGGGAAGCATGGATATCGTGAAGTTCCTGCTCTTCTTTCGTTTTGAGATCCTGGTATATTTGCATTTTGCATGCGTCCTTCAAGTACGCCCAGTTTGCAGACAAAATCATGAGGAAATGGATCTGGAAGAGAAGGGTGAGGAGGATGGCTAGTGAGCATGTCAAGATGCATAGCATGCTGCTAGTCAGATTACTCCAAGCTGTTAATTAAAACAAGGTTACAATTATGCGTAAAACTAAAACTAAAGATTATATAATTGAGTCGTGCAACAACCTAGCTGTTATTTGGGATCACACAAAGACACTGCTATCAACACACAAAAGTATGGACATGAAAACTAATTCATGAAGCTCTATCTTGAAAAATAGTTTAATAGAGACATGGACAGTTTTCTATGTCGTGAAAACATTTGAAAATCATGAACCAAAGCTAGAAACCAAATCTTATTAAACTAAATTCAGCATTCTGTATTTTTAATGATACTTTCTAGCTATGCATGTAGAACAGTCTAAATCCTAGGGAGCTTACAATGCTATTTTCATGAATGAGAATTCCTGCTATGTTAGGAGAAAGTTTGTCAAAAACCTGTGTAAAACTGACTAAATCCCACCCAAAATGTAAGTACGTAGAAAATCAGCATTTTGAATCATCACAAAATCATAGAACTCCTACTGTGCAGAAGAATGCTGATTGATCATTAGAGTCTACACTGACCCTCTGAAGAGCAGTCCAGCCAGACATAGCCCCCCACTATATCCCATAATCCTGCATTTACCAGAACCAATTCACTTCACCTATACATCCCTGAACACCACAGACAATTTCAGCATAGCCAAGCCACCTAACCTGCACATCTTTGGATCTTTTTCTGTCAGTGAAAATCGATTACAGAAATGATCGAGGAATGTATTTGAATTAACATCAATGACTGCAAGATGAAGTCCAATAGTTGTAATGTTGGTATAGCTTCAGAAAGAATGTCTATGTCTCAGCATCTTAAAATACTCCCAAAGGAAAATTAAACCTCCCTAGGTTTAAAAATAATCATTTTTGGATAGCTAGGAAACCCAAATATTAATTTAATCAGATTGTGATAATATTCCCATTAACTTTCATTTGTAAATGTTAATTAAGATTTCCCATTTCACAGTTGAGGCTAATGTCTAGGCTTTTCCTATCTTTAGATTTTCAAGTCTTTAAGTCCAAATCACTTCTGCAAAAGCTGAAGGAAAGTAGAATTACTTGCTATTCTGGTAATTATTCCATTGCTTGAGCATAAAAACAAATTAGCGGATGACTTCAGGTTGTGAAAGGGAGTGGAGCTTGGACACTTTGCCCAGCATCTAACATGACTGTCAAAAATCTTAACTAAATAGTGGGGTCTACATTCATACAAGTTACTCATTCACCAGAGAACTGAATAAAGTGGAACTGCTGCTAACATTAAATAGACCAAAAAAGTGCCACAAATTTGGAAGACCAAGTGATGAAGAGAGGAAACAACTAGAAGGTGTTGTGTTCCTGCAGAAAAGTACAACTCTTCAGGCGCATCAGGGAACAAAGAAGATCAAAAAGAGAAAAAGGCAGGGGGTTACATGAAAGTGGTCTACAGTAAGGACCAGAGATTTGTGAGACTATTGCTGTAGAAACCCAAGCACATAACATAAATCTAAATTTCTATAGCCAGAATGTTAAGCCGTCAAAAATGCTACATCATTTTTCGGGAGCAGATATTTGGAGTTTCAGCTTAATTGTTCATGAAGCATTTTTTGGTATTCTTGTGAGTCTTTCCAAATGCATATGATGGTTAGAATATCCTTTCACTGTCCAAATAAAAACCCTAACTGTATTATCTGAGAAGCTATCAGACTTGGTTACATGACTAGAAATTGTCCTCTGCTTCGAGTGAATCTGAGAATTGAATGATTGACTGAGGAGTAGAAGAATGTCTTGTATTTAAACTTGAAAATTCAGTTGGTCAACCATGACTTTCAAAGTTAGCTAGAACTGCAAGCTCAAACTTTATCAACTACATTAATCTGCATGGAGTGCGTTCCAACCTAATAAAAGTTAGAATATAACAGCTCTGATTGATGGAAAAATATACAGCTAATACTGACCAAAGATTGACTGATGATGACCACCTTGCCTAGAGCAAAAAACTGATGGGTATTGATAATGCGTCACTCAAAGGAGAAAGAGGATGAAGACTTGGGATTACTGGGTGGGAAAAGTAGATGGTTGACAAAAATTAGCAAACTAAATGGGCTGGCAATCATAATTGCCTGGACTTTTCTTTTAAGTGGTAATATATTTTCCAGCATGAATTACACACAATCAAATTCTCTATTGCTGCTTATATAACTGATTTAGTATGCTGTGCTGCATATTCCTACACTTGAAAATTTATAAATTACGATCATTTGTATTATAAAAAAGGAAAACTAGGCATAAATGTAAGACAGATTTGCTGAAGGTTACTCTGAAGCATCCTGTAAAATTAGGTACTTTGCTAAATATAACTCAAAACCTTACAATTCTGAACTTTTATTACTAGAGGGGCAGATTCAGACAGCCCAGTTTTTCTTATTGCTGAGTATGAATTGTCAATGAGCTAGTTTGCTTAGGATACTGCAATTGGATTTGTGTGGGAAAGCAAAGAAAACAAGCATGCACAATTTTGAATTATGTTGTGTCCATTGTTGACTGATGATTGTGAAGCAGATGTAACAGTTGTAAAAATGATTTTTTGCCTGTTGTTTCCACCTTCCCAACTAAAGGAGAAGGTGTACTGGTAAATCAAATTGGGTTGGGGATAAATAATAATGGAACACATAATTCCTAAAGCATAAAACTTTACTGAAGAATGATGAAAATCACGAAAAGGCAGCGATTTTGTAAAGAAAGCATGTTTATTTTGAGTATATGAAGAAAAAAATGATTGAAAGTCAATAAAGTGTCTATACATACAATTTCAAAATACTGCATTAAGAAAATTAAATAATGCCGAAATGTGGGAATTTTTGTAACAAAAGGTGACTAAAAACAAGCGTAAAGCATGCAGTTTTGAGGTTAACAAATATTATAATGGCACATTTGAAGATTTTTTAAAAATATCTGGCAAAGGCAAGTGTTACACTTAATTAACATAGAAACAATTTACTAACCCTTGGTTGTCAATGCTGTAACTGTAGAGAAAAAATGTTAGTATTTAGGGCAGTCACTCACTCATACTAAGCCTCAAACTGGTGCATTCCCAGCAACACATGGGAATGGGGAATGGGAGACAATCTATATTCCGTCACTTCTTACACCAAGCAACCTATTTCTCACCATCTCTTGTACTCCAATAAACAAAACATATGCCATGGGTCAGGTGCAAGATCTGGCTATTTAAGAAGTCAATTTCTAAGGACCAAGACTGGTCTGGTTGTATTCAATTGGTCATTTAACAAATTTAGTCAGATCATTTTTGATGCATAAGGGTGTCTTAAAAGCAGTTTGATTGTCTCACTGCATTATTTCCCTTTTAAAACTTGTGTTAAATTGTTCTATTATAGAAGATAAAGCTCATCTCCCTGTATTTTTGAAGTCAGTAATCAGTGTGGGTTAGTGTTATATATGTCCACAACATGAGAACGTTTTGAAGAAAATATTCCAGCAAAATGAGAAAATTAGAAAACTAAACTGGGTGCAAAGTATCTATCAATGCATACTACTTAAATAGAAATTTGCTTTTACAAATCATGCATGTTCAAAGCTCCTAAATGTGCCCTTAACTGTTCATGACAATGGAACATAATAGATAAACGATTCCCACAAATCTACTTTGTTTCCAATACCAGCAGCATTTAATTGGACCCACTATTTTTCAACGTGATTTTTGAAAATATCTGGCAAGTGTATTGCATTGGTAAACATGAAATAAAATTTACAAAAATGTTTGTCTTTTAACAACAATTTATTGATTTGTATTTGTAGAGACCCAATTCATTGAGTGACCTATGTGCTTTTATTGAACTAAGCATTCTTGATGAAGACAAATATAGCAGGAGAAGGATATCTGATTTGGCATTTTATTGGGTGTAATTCTTTAATCTGATCAGCCAACTTAATTTGGTTAAAATATACTAGCCACCTGAATTTTCAAAGCTTCCAAACTGTTTACAGTGTAGTTCAGTTAGTCACCTTGTGGCAAATACCAATTGGTTTACAGTTCAGACAAACCTCACAATTTGGCAATACTAGATGTGGATCTGAAAGAATTTTTTCAGATGAAATAGAGTTAAAGCAGACTGGGAAAGCTTTGATATAACAAGATTTGTTCCAATAAATTTCTCTTGCATTTAACACACAGGAAATCAATTTTGGACTTTTTTTGATTTTATCATCATTAGTAGTGAAACTGTTTTCACATGAAACCATTGATGCATTGTTCTGTGTTGAGTCTATCTGGTCATACTGAAACATGCATTCACTTGCAATGGCATGTGTGTGAGCAAATGAGTAATTTAGGACCAACCAATCAAATATATAAAGTCTTTTTTAATCAACAGACTTACTTCTGTCCTCAGCAGGTCACATTCCAAGTTAATACAATGCAATCGGCATGAAATAGTGATCCCATATTAGGAAAGAAAAATAGCCAGACCGTACATCCCTATGGCAGTCATGTTAATTCAAATAAGACACTAAAATGAGTGCTGTAAGTGTTGATGCTATATGATGCTTTCTTGTGCTATTTACAAATTATTCTTTTGTAAAATGCAGATTAATAAGTTCTGTTTTAGTCCATGATGCCAGTGGTAGTTCAAGCTACTCAGTGCGGCTCGTAGAGCTCTGTATACTGCTTCTATAGCAACTTAGAATTTTGTGCAGCAGTCTTCTCGACTCTTAAACTTCAAAACAGCAAAGTTATATGTGGTAGCCATCATGTAGATGAGCTGGTAGAAGGAAACAGAATAAAGTGATAAGACAATGCTCACCAACACCGGCACCCCAGACAACACTGCAAATCCACATAAACCCCTGTCAATAAAGTTTGACAACAAAACAAAATCCATTCATTTTGGCAGAAATACCTACAAACAAACAATTTATTGTACCTTTCAGTGAATATAACATTTTAAAATTATATTGTGCAAGCCCCTAGCCCCAAATTGCTTTTACTGTAAAGCAGTACCAGTTATATTCAACAGACAATGGGAATACAAACACCATGTATTATCAACTTTGATAGGTCATGGTGATAGCATTCAAACACATCTACCAAATTGTTCTTACAGTTGTGAAATCAAGATGGTGTTCCAGAAATAACAATCAACATTTATATTTAAATCCTAAAGTAAATCATTTTCCTAATTAAATTTGGATCAGAAATGCTAGGTTAGCTGCAACTCTAAAATAGCAGATCAAAATTCAAGACACCAAATTCAAACTGCATTCTACACTCAATCATTCAGAACATGACAGAAAAAGGCACATGTATAAAAGTATCTAGTGGTTCCTTTTCAGAGCACTCAAAAACACCCTCAATGGAGTCGAAAGTAGCAAGAGGAGTACAGGTTGAACAGATCAAGTAAAGTCTGAAAGGATAAAATTAAGCCAAACAATAAAACAGACATTAAAAATACATACCAAAATGCAGTCTGGTGGAAAACTTAAATTGTATTACTTTCATTTCTCTCATCCCCATCTCTAATCCCTCCTCACATCATGATAACAATAAAATCACCAGTCCCGCTCCACAATGTATCCCAATCTGTAGGTTTATCTTTCGGTTACTTGAGCATCCCTTCGATTTTTGTTATGAAATACCGAAGACTTTTAGCCAAGGGTTTGCCATGAATGTATTGTTATTACAGTGTCATTTTTCAAAACAGATCCAATAAGGTTCAGACCAAAATTAATTTTATATTGTAATACTTATGCATTTAGTGGTTATCCTTATTTCCATGTGGAAAAATTAAAGACTACTGTAAATTGTACAATTTATCAAACTTTCAAATTCTAATAAAATGAAACAACAGTTCTTCTCTGTGTAGCCTTTCATTTATACAAGTTTTTTATAAGAAGTATTGTTACTTCCCACAACTATTCTTCATGATGTGTACACAGTTAAATCATGGAACTCATCACTGTTTTAATATTAATCTCCAGAATGAATAGGTTATGGCAAATGAAGGCAGGAACAAAAAGCTAAATCTAACAAGGAAGTGCTTTATAGAGTGTTGCATATGTAACAGGTGAAGCAAAAGCACCATGCAGTGCCCCTGGAAAGCAAACCTGTTTGCTACATCATGTGTTCAAACCACCTCATGATTCTTTCACAGCCACCAAAAGCTCTCCTGTTGCTGCAGGCCTTCCCACCAAAAAGCAGACCAGCCAGCCAGAAACAAGTCCAGAAATATCCAGGGAAGCTGTACTTCCAGATTTCCCTGCCAGTACACCTCACACCCCACCTCTCTGCAAATGTATCCATCAAGTCCATGATACAGTACGTTGTATAAATCTGAAAGAGTGACATGTTTTCAAGGGTAAATCACCTCAGGCTTTTCACACTCACTAAGTAAATTCTTGCTATATGACAGATTTCAGGTTCACAACCTTCCCTGAGAGACAAAGATTGTGATCTTATGAAACAGTAACTGAGGGAAGATGGTTGCAAACATGAGAATCGACCCCACTATGCTACACACTCTTGTATGTACACATACATACACCCTCTCACAGACATATACTCCATCACACTCACACAAACACACACTCATGTGTATGTGTGTGTGAATGTGAGTGCACAAGTCTATGGGGTAGATTTGCATTTGCAGAATTATATTTACAGGTCCATTCTATTTTCCTCAAAAAGCACACAATTTGCAGGCAGTGAATCCATGTAATATTTTATATAATTTATAAATAGAACCAGTCTTACTCAAGATTGGGATACGGACAGACTCTAACCTCACATCTTTAATGCATTGTCTGAGCTGAGATGTCACTTTTTTTTAATATATAAAACCTTAAGTTATCTTCAGAATGTGACTTAAAGGAAGTTCTGGGATTTGCATATTAATGAACCGAAACATGCAACCATTATAAAAGATGAAAGACTTAACAGCAATCTAGGTTTGTTCAATATATCATTTCAGTTGCATGACACTGTAATATTTTGCTATAAATTCTTGGTCTTATGATCCTCTTCTAAAGCTACCTGATGAAGGAGCAGCACTCCAAAAGCTAGTGCTTCCAAATAAACCTGTTGGACTTTAAACTGGTGTCGTGTGATTTTAACTGTTATTTCAGTCATCAGTTTCTCTTCCCTTCCAAATAAAGAAATGGTTCTTTCCTTTAAATAGAACATAGAACAGTACAGCGCAGTACAGGCCCTTTGGCCCACAATGTTGTGCCAAGCATTTATGTTAATTGAAGATCAACCAAACCTACACACCCCTCAATTTACTGCTGTCCATGTGCTTGTCCAACAGTCACTTAAATGTCCCTAATGTCTTTGACTCGACTACTACCACTGACAGTGCATTCCATGCATTCCCAACACTCTTTGCAAAAAGAACGTACCTCTGACATCTCCCCTATACCTTCCTCCAATCACCTTAAAATTATGACCCATCGTGACAGTCATTTCTGCCCTGGGGAAAAGTCTCTGGCTACCTACTCTATCTTTGCCTCTCATTACCTTGTACACCTCTATCGAGCTCACCTCTCTTCCTTCTCTCCGGTGTGAAAAGTCCAAGCTCACTCAACCTCTCTGCATAAAGCAAGTCCTCCAATCCAGGCAGCATCCTGGTAAATCTTCTCTGCACTCTCTCTAATGCATCTACATCCTTCCTATAATGAGGTGACCAGAACTGGACACTTTAATCAAGGGTATTCTGCATACACAAACATACAAAGCAGTAGTACAAAGCACTGCATACAAAGCACTGTTGATCCGATTGAAAGCTCAAATCCATTTTTCTGCCTATCCCTCGTAACCTTACACCCTCTTGCTTAACAAGAATCTACCTACCTCTACGTTAAGAATATTTAAGAACTCTTTCCACCAGCTTTTTAGGGAGCGGATTCCAAAGATTCTGAGAGAAGAAAACATTGGCTTAATCTGTTTTTAGTGGGCAATGCCTGATTTTTGAACAGTGACCTGTAAATCCTTACATCCACAGTTTATCCTAATGAAGAAGTGGGCAGGAGGAGATGGTGTGGTGCAGTGGGAGTTTGGAAAACACTATTACTGAAAGAAAACCTGTGTACACTAAACATTACCTAAAGCAATTTGAGACTAATGGTAAGTTTTCAAGACAAAAAGGATAACGTATAAGAGGCCTAAATTTGGAACAGAATTAAGCAGACTTAAGTGCACTCCGTCTAAATGAATTACACGTTACTCACCAGTGCAATGACAGTAGCACCAGCTCCAGCACAAGCTACGATAAACAGATGATAGGACAAATCAAACTGGAACAAAAAAGAATAAAATTACCACATCTTCAGCTACTTGTTGGGCTCTCACAAACATCTTGGATTTTTCAAAATATTTTATGAATAACATTGAAATAAATAATATCAGTGGCACATTAATGTATGTATACTTTTTCAGCACAATCTCTCACATACAATAAAAATATACATTGCATCCTCCTGTATATTTACCTCAGATGTGTGGCAGATGGTGGTCAAGGTTGAGCCACAGGCTTTTCCAGGTGAGGCATTCCAGGGAATAATACCTGTCAAATTAATTAAAGTAGAAGTAATCTTTCTAGTATAATGTCAATTAAAACCTGATAATGTTCAAATTGCCAAATGAACTCTTCTTGTTTGTGGAAAATGATATATTTTTTAAAAATGCCAAATAGTAATCATTGGCTTGATCTGCCACGTGATTAAACATATAATCTCGGTCTTGCCTTTACTCGACAGATAATAAATTCAGCTGGAGGTATGTGGGCATTTCCACCAACAATTTTTCGGAATAATTTACAAAACGCCATTATTCTGAAGCAGGTTGCTCTTTAAGGTACATTCTATAAGGATTTGACATTAGCCAAAGGGTTGTATTGAAAAATCCAAATCAGGATTCTCTTAAAGTTGATGCAAAATACAGAAATTTGAAGAATGGAATTCAGTCATGCAAGATAACTTTGCATTGCTCCATGGTAACAGGGTAAGTAATTGGATAGTTTACCTGATCCAGTTCAAGCATACACTTTCAAATGGTTTGATTTTAGTCTGAAAAGTGGTTTTCTAAAACAATTGTAGGAAACTGTCATTAATATCCTTGTAAATTCCAACGTCGAATAGAAACTTTCAAAATCTCATGAAGGGAATCGAGGAAAGAGGTCTGCTGCCAGCTCATAAATACTCTTACCCAACCCACTGAGGGTCCAGATTAAACAGGTCTTTCTGCTTGACATAGATAAGTTGGAAAGAAGCACAATGCAAGTTTGCACCTGTATGTCACTAGATCTGTTGTTATCCTGATCAAGTATGTGCAGACCTGACCTCCACCTCCCTCTAATTCTTCATGGGTGACAGAAAACACATGTTTAGGCTGCCTTTGTAGTTGTCCACTTCAAGCAGGTACTTCTAGTACCATCCAACTTGCCTCCCTCACTCTTGGCACTGCTCTTACTAAATATGCACAATTCCATGGTGCCACCACTGAAGGTTAAAACAAATAGAAGTAAAACAATTGTCACAAAAGCTCTAGAAACGCAGCTCGTATGAAGATGTTCACTGAATCTCCTCACAGAGAGCTGTAATTCAAATTCCCTATATTCCTCATAGTAAGACAAAATGCCTTTGTAATATTGATGTTACATAAAGTGAAAGAACTTACACTTGTATAACATGTTTCTCACTCTCAGGACATCCCAAAGCGTTTCATGCTCAGCAATTTTTGAAGCATGATCATTGTTCCAAAATAAGAAATGTGGCAGCCAATTCATATACAACCACATCACACAAAGAGCAATGAAATAATGACCAGCTAATTTGTTATTAATCAAATTGATTGAAGAAGCTATGTTGATGAAGGCACGAGGGATAACCCTCCTGCTTTGAACCAAATTGGTGCTGTGAACCAACTCAGAATTGAGAGGTCAGGTCTGTAGGATTTAAACCGACAACATTCATCTCAGTGGTTAGCACTGCTGCCTTACAGCACCAGGGTCCCAGGTTCAATTCCAGCCTCTGGCGACTGTCTGCGTGGAGTTTGCACATTCTCCCTGTGTCTGTGTGGGTTTCCTCCCACAGTCACAAAGATATGCAGTTCAGGTGAATTGGCCGTGCTAAATTGCCCATAATGTTAGGTACATTAGTCACAGAAAAATGGGTCTGGGTGGGTTACTCTTCGGAGGGTTGGTGTGGACTTGTTGGGCCGAAGGGCCTGTTTTCACACTGTAGGGAATCTAATCTAATCTAAACATTTTCCCTACAAATGGAAGTTATACCATTATATTAAGGTAAATGACTCAATATGATATGTAAACCATAGTGTGTACACAAAATCATATCACAGCAGCTTCATTTAAACAATTATAGTGCGTATCCTTAAGAAATATTTTAAGAATATGCACAGCAAAGCCAAAGGGATCTATGGTGTTAAATTATGAAGTAAAGGTAAGAAAGTTGAATCTGCTCTAACTTAAAGGTGAAAGAGAAGAACAGAACCCAGGATTTTTAAATAATGAACAAAATCAATATGGCAGATGAAGACAAATATTTTGTACAAAGGAAAGTTAGAGAATCAGGTGATATGATTAAAAGCTGAAGAAGTCAGCACTGTCTCAATGTCCTTCTCTGCTCATGCACCCATTGTATTTTATCAACTTAAGGTGAACGTACTGGTTAATGATGATTGACCATTAATGGGCAAGTTTTGTTTAAACTTTAAAGCAGGCAGATTGACTCTTATTAGTCATGGATAGGAAAATGGCTGTCACCTACTTTGAGGAGTTGAAACAGGTACAGATTGTGTGTACATGTTCTTTCTGTCTGCAAAGGGGACCATGAGTATTAAACTATGAAACCTCCAGGACACACAAGTGCACCTCACAGTGAGCCTAACTGACAATGTAAATTGGTTGTCAGCATAAAGTTTTCACAGTCAGGTTTATTCAGCAAATGTTGTCCCACTGTAGAATCACATCTAATGTTGAACACTGTGTTGGGAGTTTTGCAAGTATGGGCTGTTGGTTACGGTAAAATGTGTTAACTGATATGACCTCTCATAAGATGTAGGAGCAGCCCATCGATTGTGCTACAAAATTCTCAGTTCACTTGATCTCCTCATTGGCTTTGTGTCCTCATTTCACCACAAATTCCCCATTTAACACCAACTTTCCAAAGCAATGTCACATGTGTCCTGTCCCATTTTGCCTATTACCCTATTCTCACTGACCTGACTCCTGATACCATTATGCTATTAAATTTAAAACCTCATCCACATTCAGAAAATCCTCCATGGCCTCTCACATCCGAAACTTCCGTCAAGTTCTTCATCCTGTCCTCAAATCCTCCATTCAGCCTACATCGGGTGATGGTACATGAATCTCCCTCTCCCCAAACCCTAATTTTTTTAAGCAAATAGTGACCAAACCATACTCTCTGTAACACATTCTCTAAATTTCCATTCCTTGTCACTTCTCAAACTGCATCTCTTCAATCAATCTTTTGGTCAACCCTTCTAATATCGCACTTTAAGACTCAGGCTATTTCCTGTCCCTCCTCTTGTTTTCCGTGTTTGAAATCAAGTCAGTCCCGATTACCCAAAATTAGTCCATTTCAATAAAATATCAGTGTTCATTTGGTATTACAAAATTTGAGCGCTGCTGGACAAAAAAAAAGGATAAGTTTATTTTATTTAAATCTTTCAGTCTTGCAATCATCAGGATAATTTCAAGAATACCAAATTGGAGGAAAACCAACATTTACACTGAATGAGAGGAGAATGGTGATTGCCAAGGTGAATGTACTGGTTAATGATGATTGACCATTAATGGGCAAGTTTTGTTTAAACTTTAAAGCAGGCAGATTGACTCTTATTAGTCATGGATAGGAAAATGGCTGTCACCTACTTTGAGGAATTGAAACAGGTACAGATTGTGTGTACATGTTCTTTCTGTCTGCAAAGGGGACCATGAGTATTAAACTATGAAACCTCCAGGACACACAAGTGCACCTCACAGTGAACCTAACTGACAATGTAAATTGGTTATCAGCATAAAGTTTTCACAGTCAGGTTTATTCAGCAAATGTTGTCCCACTGTAGAATCACATCTAATGTTGAACACTGTGTTGGGAGTTTTGCAAGTATGGGCTGTTGGTTATGGTAAAATGTGTTAACTGATATGATCTCCCATAAGATCATAAGATGTAGGAGCAGCCCATCGATTGTGCTACAAAATTCTCAGAGATAAAGGCTGCTAATTCCCAACTCCACTTTCCTGCCATAACCCTTGATTCTCTTACTGATGTAAAATCTCTCTCTCTCTGATGTGAATGTATTTAATTACACCATCTCTACAACCTTCAGTGGTAAAGAATTCCACAGTTTGCTACCCTTGGGGGTCAAAAATAAAGTAATTCAGATATTTCTAAAACATGCACTTTTCAGATCAATATGTAATACATATTGGATGAAGGGACTGGGGGCATTCTAGCGAAGTTTGCCAATGATACAAAGTTAGGTGGACAGGCAGGTAGTACTGAGGAAGTGGGGAGGCTGCAGAAGGATCTAGACAGTTTGGGAGAGTGGTCCAGGAAATGGCTGATGGAATTCAATGTGAGCAAATGCGAGGTCTGGCACTTTGGAAAAAAGAATACAAGCATGGACTACTTTCTAAACGGTGAGAAAATTCGTAAAGTCAAAGTACAAAGGGATCTGGGAGTACTAGTCGAGGATTCTCTAAAGGTAAACATGCAGGTTGAAAGTGAATGCAATGTTGTCATTTATCTCAAGAGGGTTGGAATATAAAAGCACTGTTGTGCTACTGAGACTTTATAAAGCTCTGGTTAGGTCCCATTTGGAGTACTGTGTCCAGTTTTGGTCCCCACTCCTCAGGAAGGACATACTGGCACTGGAGCGTGTCCAGCGGAGATTCACACGGATGATCCCTGGAATGGTAGGTCTAACAGATGAGAAACAGCTGAGGATCCTGGGATTGTATTCATTAGAGTTTAGAAGATTATGGGAAGATCTAATAGAAACTTACAAGATAATACATGGCTTGGAAAGGGTGGACGCTAGGAAATTGTTTCCGTTAGGCGAGGAGACTAGGACCCGTGGACACAGCCTGAGAATTAGAGGGAGTAAATTCAGAACAGAAATGCGGAGACATTTCTTCAGCCAGAGAGTGGTGGGCCTGTGGAATTCATTGCCACGGAGTGCAGTGGAGGCCGGGACGCTAAATGTCTTCAAGGCAGAGATTGATAAATTCTTGATGTCACAAGGAATTAAGGGCTACGGGGAGAATGCGGGTAAGTGGAGTTAAAATGTCCATCAGCCATGATTGAATGGCGGAGCGGACTCGATGGGCTGAATGGCCTTACTTCCACTCCTTTGTCTTATGGTCTTATGGTCTTATAAATGTGTTATAAATCCATCACAAGCTTTAGCAGTATGGCCAATAGCTTCATAATTTTTGTAAAACTACATTGTTATTCCCTTGGAAAACAAAGCTCATTCAATTAATCAACAGATGAGTTCATGGGCAGTATTCAGTCATATTCAGTCATATCTACAAATTCAGAGGACCGTTTGGTGATCTTAAGTAATAAAACCTAGATTAAGGCCCCCAGTTCAGCCTCTTTAAAGTTTTATGAGTTTTTGCCCCCATTTCATGTGCTGTCAGTATGAAAGAAAATTCCTGTCACAAGCCCAAACTTTATATAATGGGGGAAACATTTTGTAAAATTCAATCATGGGGTGAGGGTGTCACTGACTGGGCTGGCATCTATCGCTAATCCCTATATGCCTAGAGGGCAGTGAAGAATCAATCACATTGCCGTGGGTCTGGAGTCACATGTAAACTAGACCAGGTATGGATGGCAGTCCCCTTCCCTCAAGGATATTAATGAACTGATGGGTTTTTCCAACAATTGATTCATGGTCATCATTAGACTCCTAATTCAAGAATTTTTAAAATTGAATTCAAATTCTACCATCTGTTACAGGGCAAACGTCTCTCTGATTGATGTTACGGGAATATTTAATGAAGCCGCTTCTCTCTCTCTCTTTCTGCATTGTAAACAGATTTAACATATTTATTTTAATTATCCTTGTATTAAGTCTTAAGTCATATGGGGAGCTGTTCACAAACAGGTCAGCTACAGCACCGCAAAACATCAGGGCTTTGAACAGGTCTTTGTTCTGCTAAACTCTAGACTAAGGAGAAATATATTTATAGCAATTTATTAGCTGATGGCGCTCAATTTAGCAGGAAGGGATTTGTAGACATCAGGCACGCTGGCATTTTTGCTTTTGAGGCCCCCCTTCTGGTGTTATATAACCTGCAAGAGCTGAATATTTTTACTGTATAAACAACTAGTTTTACAACAGAACATAACGTGAAAGGTAATGGTTCGCAGAGTTGATGTTGAACTAGCATTAGCTATACCCAATCTGATGCCATAATAACATTGTAGGGCGCAGAAACAATAAGACTTATATGAAGATCCCATTGGAGACAGACATAACATACCTGTCCCTAATGGTTGCAATTATGCCTAAGTAGTTAAGGTTAATTATACTTATTACAATTTTGCAATTAACTACACCTTATGTGAAACACATACCTTTTCTTGTTAAGAATCTCTAGTCACCTATTTTGAAAACTAATAATTAGGCCCTTAGACTTAGCAGGAAAAGGAAGATGCATTTAAAAAGGAAGACTAGTGGCAGCAAACTACCTAGTGACAGATATGTCACTAAATATTTTGTTGTACTTTACGCAATGTGAAACTGTTGCCAGAGCTGAGCAACAAGTCTGACAATCTTCAAGATGTTTTCATGTCCCCCATGTTAGATTGGAAGACTGTAACTGGAGGTTGGGTGGTGCAGCTTGACATGGACAAATGTTTCATAGATGAATGCAGCAGAGTATGGATGAATTGGCATTCATGCAAGGTGAAACTGGATTGGGAAAAGGATTAAATGGCAAGCTGTTACTCCCTGGACCTAGAATACCTTACAGTAAAATGCAATCCTTACTATCTGCCACGTGAATTCACCTCTGCCATCTTGACAGCATCTACATACCACCCCGTACTATACCCTGGATGAAACTTACATCGCCACAAACACTCTGGAGACAAAATTCCCCAAGGCCTTATTCATCATGGCCGGTGACTTTGAGCAAGCCAATCTCAACAGGATGCTTCCAAAGTACAACTAACACATCCCACGCTCGCCAGAGGACCCAACATCCCGGAACACTGCTACACAACCAAAGACGCCCAAGGGTCCCCCCCCCCCCCGGCCACACCTCAGCAAATCATATTCCAACGCCGTGTACCTCCTCTCAGCGTACAAGCAGAAGCTGAAACAGGAGGACCCTTCACAGATAATTCTGGTCCACAGCAGCTGAAGACCATCCCTGTAACTGCTTGGAATAGGTGGACTGGACTGTATTCAAGTACTCAGCGGAAAACCTGGACAAGTATGCCACCACCGTCATGGACTTCATTAGCAACTGCCTGGAAGACTGCCTATCAAAGAAGTTAATCTCAGTGTTCTCCAACCGAAAACCTTGGATGAACCAGGAAATCCACTGCCTACTGAAGACGAGGCATGCAGCATTTAAGTCAGACGACCCAGACCTAAACAGGGAATCCAGGTATGGCCTTCGCAAAGCAGAAATGCCAAGAGGTAGTATCGGACCCAAACCAACCAAACAGACTCCCGCTGCCTATGGCAAGGTCTAAACAACATAATGGGATACAAAATGAAGCAGAGCAAGATAGCGGACAGAAACACATCTCTCCCTGGTGCACTCACTGCTTTCTGTGCTCATTTCGAGCAGAATGCCAGCGGTGCGGTGTCACCTGCCCCTGACAGCCCAGGATGCACCTGTTCCCTCGGTCACTGCTGCTGGCATCAGATCAGTCTTCCTGAGAGTCAAACTGAGGAAAGTGACAGGCCGGGACAGAGGTCTCAGCTATGCACTTAGATCCTGTGCAGACCAGCTGGCAGACGTATTCACTGACATCTTCAACCTCTCCCTCCTACATGCCGAATTCTCCACCTGCTTCAAGAAGACCACCATCATCCCCATACCGAAGAAAGCACATGGAATGTGCCTTAATGACTACTGGCCACTGACTCTGGATTCGATAATTATGAGGCTGGTAATAATTATGATAATTATGCTTCAAGAGGCTGGTCATGGTCCACATCAACTCCAGCCTCCCAACCTGCCTTCATCCCCTACAATTTGCCTACCAATGTAATAGGTCCACAAAAGACTCCATTTGCCAAGCCCTGCACTCATCCCTGGAACATCTTGACAACTATGTGAAACTCCTACAGCTTTGCCTTCAACACCATACTCCCCTCCAAACTGATCCCAAAACTCTGAAACCCAGGTCTCGGTTCTGCCCTCTGCAACTGGATCCTCAGTTTGCTGACCCACAGACTGCTCTCAGTGAAGTTAGACAAACTGAACCTCCTCCATGATAACACTCAACACTGGAGCCCCGTAAGGATGCATTCTCAGCTCCTTACTGTACTCCCTGTACACCCACAACTGTGAAGCCAAATTCCAAACAAATGCTATCTGCAAGTTTGTTGACCACACCATCATGGTAGGATCGATATCAAACAATGACGAGTCAGAATACAGAAAGAGGTTGGTGGGCTCAATGTCGTGGTGCAACGAGAACAACCTCTCTCTCAACATCAGCAAAACTAAAGAGCTGGGATCATTGACTTCAGAAAAAAAGGAGGAGAACTCGCCCCCATCTACATCAATGGTGCTGAGGTTGAGAGGGTGGAAAGAGTCAAGTTCCTCGGACTGACTATAACAGACAACCTATCGTGGACTTCCCACGTAGATGTGGCCATCAAGGCCTTCAACACCATAATCCCCACCACCTTGATCAATTCAGACACAACAACGTCTCTTCTTCCTCAAACAGCTCAGGAAGTTTGGCAAGGACTATCACCAACTTTTACAGATACACTGTAGAAAGCATATAGTCTCGGTGCGTATTAGCCTCGTGCTGCAACTGCTCTGCCCAGGACCATAGGAAACTACAGAAAGTTGTGTACACAGCCCAGACGATTACAGGAGCCAATCTTCCATCCATTGACTCCATTTACATAGCCAGTTGCCACGGAGAGGCTACCAACATCATCAAATATCCATTGCACCCCGGTAATGATCTCCTACAACCTCTTCTGTCAGGCAGAAGGTACAGAAGCCTGAACACATGAACCTGGAGGTTCAGGAAAGCTTCTTCCTAGCCATTATTAGACTGATGAATAGACTGTCTCGCCTCAAATAATGCTGACCTTGCTGATGTTGATCTTGCCTCGCACGCACCCTGAGCAATGTAACCTCTATGCCTCTGTCTAGTTTTTTCTTCATCCTATGATCTGTATCTCCTTGCTAACTATGATCTGCCTGTACTGCTCATAAACAAAGCTTTTCACTGTACTTAAGTACACGTGACAATAAATCGATCAAAAAATTTGAGTCTTTAGATGCCAGAAACGCAAATGAAGGTTTCTTTTCAACAGGCTTCATTGGGCTGGAAATGGGTAATATTTTCAAGTTGAATTTTAGGATATGGGGCTTGGAGCTCAGCTTGGGATTGGACAATACATATGTACTGGCTAGTGTTTTATAGTGTGTTTCAAACAGTCTTTCTACACTGCTCTACTATATACTCTTGGGTGCTCCACAGTGAACGAGAAACAGAGCAAAGTTCCTTCTAACACTGTACCTAAGGATGAGAGAAACTATTTCTGCTGGTTGGATGACTAGTTCTAAGGGACACAGTCTAATTGCATGACACTGTGATCTTTTGCTATAAATTCTGTCTTATGACCCTGGCCCACTAGTTGCCTGATGAAGGAGCAGCACTCTGAAAGCTTGTACTTCCAAATAAACCTGTTGAACTATAACCTGGTGTTGTGAGAGTTTTAACTAAAAAATTAAAGACAGCTCTGTCAGAAGTGAAATGAGAGAACACTTGTCCATACAAAGGTCTGTAGAGAATTGGAACTTTCTTCCTCAAACGATAAAGCCAAATTCCAAACAAATGCCATCTGCATGTTTGTTGACGACACCATCATGGTAGGATGGATATCAAACTGTAACGAGTCTGAATATAGAAATGAGATAGTGGACTCAGTGTCCTGGTGCAACGAGAATAACATCTCTCTGAATGTCAGCAAAACTAAAGAACTGATCATTGACTTCAGAAAAAAAGGAGGAGAACATGCCCCCATCTACTTCAATGGTACTGAGTTTGAGAGGGTGGAGAGCATCAAGTTCCTCAGAGGGATGATAACAGACAACCTGTTGTGGACTTGCCAAGTAGATGCAACCATCAAGGCCCTCAACACCATAATCCCTTCCAGATTGATCTGATCCAGACACAATGTCTCTTCTTCCTCAAACAGCTCAGGAAGTTTGGCATGTCCAAAGGACCCTCACCAACTTTTACAGATACACCATAAAAAGCATATAGTCTGGGTGCATAACATCCTGGAAACTACAGAAAGTTGAGTACACTGCCCAGACGACTACAGAAGCCAACCTTTCATCCATCAACCCCATTTACATGGCCCATTGCCGTAGAGAGGCTGCTAACATCATCAAGTATTCATTGCATTCCAGTACAGTTGCATCACCTCAAACTTTCTCACTATACCCCTGGCCTCAGCTCGAGCATTGTGTTAGTTCATGAAATTTTGTTAGGATTAATGAGAATGCTTCTCAGGCTGAGGAACATCAGTTATGAAGATAGCTTTGAGAAGGTATGACTGTTTACCTTGGAGAAGAAAATGTGGAGAGGATGTTGATGGCGGTAGTCAAAAAGATGAAGGTTTTGGACAGATAGAATCTCCCTGCTTCTGAAAGCATTGAGAATGAAAGGGCTCAGATTTGAAATAACTGGCAAAGGAAGCAAAAGTGATAGTAGAATGGTTAAGGTCTGGAATGTGTTAACTGTGAGTGTGGCGGAGCTGACTTCAATTCAGGCAGTCCGAAGGGAATTGGACTGTTACTTGAAAAGGAAAAATGGACAGGGTTTTGAGGAGAAGGCAGGACAATGGCAATAAGTGAATTGCTTATTTGGAGAGCAAACATGAAGGGCCGAGTGGCCTCCTTCTGCACTGTGACAGCAGTGATTTCTGACTGGAATCCTGGGGCCAATCAATGAAGTGTAAGTTAAAGCTCTACTATTCAAAGGAAGCATCACAACATCTGAACAATGATGCATTATCCTTTGAAACTATTAACCCGTGATGCATAAAATAACAGTCTATTATAAATCCAGATTTCCACACTGGGCAGCCCAAAGGTCTATGAGACCAGAATTCCTTCTACTTCTGTGAAAAATAGAATTATTGTTCTGTCCTTCAGGCATATGGAACTTTATTTTAAAGTTGATTGTTAATGCAACAGGAAGTGGAGGTCTGGTGTAGAATAATCAAAACTGCAGCTGCTTTCAATCAGAGGTTGTGACCTAACACCAAAAAAAAATTCCCTAAACAGAAATGATTGCTGGAATGGAAATATTACGTAATCTACAGTGAGCCCATCAAATGTGCATGCAAAGAAAACCTAATTCCCTATTTTTTTTTGGTCGAATGTTACAATTGCACATGCTGTTATTTCACAGCTGTGACAAGACAGACTTCTCACAGCATTCACGGTGATGTCATGTTATTTTAGAATATTTTAATGACCTGCTGCTTCTTACACTCGCCTTGACATAATCCCCCATACGTGGTCTTCACATCCCCCATCGATCAGGGGCTGCGGTCCTACACACACACTCATATTTCTGGAGCAGTACTGTTGCTCACTATATTTTCATTCCTTCCTTAAGACATTCCTGAAGATACTATTGTCCACCATTTGCCAAATGATCTGTCATGTTTTGCATACAGTTTGTTTTCAAATGAACATTTTTCTTACATTCTCTGCACATCCTCACCTCACCCCAACAGCCTGATCTCACTTACTTTGTTCTTAGTAGAGAGGATGCATTGAGGTCCATTCTCTCCCCTTCACTCCTTAATTTACACCCATATCCCATCTTTTTCACTGTCATCACCATTAACCCCTTTCTCTTTTGCACTGGGCCTCTATGCTATATATCCCTTTGCTCCTCCTTCATCTCTGTCAAAAATATACAAAAAAAACCCCAATTTTCCAACACCTTTCAGTACTGATGAAGAGTCATACCGGGTCTCAAAATGTTACTTCTGTTTCTCTGGCTGCCAGGCTTACTGGTTTACTCCAGAATTCTCCGTGTTTATTTCTGATTTCCAGCATCAGCATTCTGGGTTCAAAGTCAGACTAAAGCATAAGATCTAGGGACACACTTAAGTGCGTTACTGAGAGAATACCACTGTTATGAGCTCTTAAATCAAGGGCCCTATTTGTCCTCTCTATGAAGATCCCATAGCACTATTGGAAGGAGAAGTAACAGAGTTTGCCCCATAGTCTAGGAAATATTTTTACCTGACCTAAATCGATAATTAAAAAAGGTAGCATGTTGCTATTAAGTTTATGTGCGTAATTAACAACAGTGATTATACTTTAAAAATATCAAACTGTTAAATCTAGTGTATCATAAGCTTGTTAAAAGGACTAAATGCAGACTATTTCTCCTTTCACTGTGATTTAGTGGTTCAATGCATCTGAAAGCATTTATAAACCAAGTTGAATGTTTAAAATAAGACATCCAAGTTCTTTTCCTTAAGAAACGATGATGTTCTTACAATGAAATGAGCAGTTTTAAACAGGACACGTGGAAGGAATGATTGCAGTCAAATGAGAAAAATGTTGCCTGTCCAAAAGCAAAGGTCAGTCGGAACATTCAGCCTCAGACTGCATCCAACATTGTTGGCCCTCTGACTACTGATTCTTTTTAAAAATCCTGTCAAAAAAGAAAGCGTGGTGTTCATTTATACAGTTATTATAAAGGAAGAGCCTCATCACATTGAAAAGACAGTTACAAAGAATTATTTCTCATCAACATTCACTGAGCTATTAATTTTCTATTGCCTTTTTATTTACATTGTGACATTCTTGAGCACTACCATAGGGGAGTGAATAAGGTCCACTCTGTGGGATCTGAACTTTTCCCAATAAAGATGCGGTTATAAATGAATCATGCGAGGCTGATGCAGATTTCGCTCTGCATGTTCATTCCTTTGCTTTTATACTGCCTGACTCACTGGAGGAGAGATTATCTTGAGCAGTAATGTATCCTAACTTGCACTTCACTTTTCTGATCCCCATCTTGTGAGGTTGTCAGCAGCCAGAAATCTGCAGAGCAGCTAGTTCATGATGCTAACCAGCATTCAGCCGGTGCTGCCATTTTCAGAGTTCAAGGTGCTAATTCAAGCCCTCCCTTAATCCCACACAGTTGTACACTATACAACAGTATAAGGTTCCGCCATCACTGCAAATTTACAGGATCATCAGTGACTTACTGGTTGATGTACAAGCGAAGCAGCAGTCAGAAGACAAGTATTTGGTGGTTTCTACAGTTGTTTCAAGTTGCAAAAACCTATAGGGAATGCTGCAGCAATTGCTGAAGGAGTTCTTTTGACTTCAAAGCTTCTCCCCAGACAGATCAATTGCTCCCAGACATAGAAACACACACTGGCATTCCTTTGGAATAGGACAAGGATTGGAGGAAGAAAGGGTGTGCATAGCAGGATATCCCACACACAAGTGCACAACATTCACATAATGAAATGAAATGGAAAAACCCAAGGAATTGGGGCAGAAGTAAACCCAGGTTGGGTATCGAGCCTGCTTCAACATTCAGTATGATCGTTGCTGATCTTCCTTCCCAACTCCACTTACCTGCTTGCTCCCCATTTCCCTCAGTAGAGAATTCAAGAGCGAGACGTGTTCCTCAGTGGTCAGGCTGGTGGTGCAGTTGGTCCAATTTGGCATTTGAACGCATGCATTAAAGTCATAGAATTTCTTGCAGCACTGCATCCTGGCCTTCAGGGCTCAATTTCTGGCATTGACCTCCAACACTTAACTGCTCTACAACCTCCTCAGCATATGTTTAGAGGGCCTGGAGGCGTTCTCAGCAATATGGAGAGACACAATTGCCTTCAACTTTATATGAGATAGAATATTTTATATTCTACATCCAGTCAAAGTTCAGTACACTACTAGCATTTCAAAATGGCCTTGTCCACTTGAGGTGCTTCTTGTAAGAGGCATGAACCCAACCAAATGGGATAGAACATAGAACAGTACAGCACACAACAGGCCCTTTAGCCCACGATGTTGTGCCAACCATTGACCCTCATGTAAGGTAAACCTAATGTACGAACCCTCAAATTTCTGTGACCATATGCATGTCCAGCAGTCTCTTAAATATCCCCAATGACCTCACTTCCACAACTACTGCTGGCAACACATTCCATGCTCTCACAACTCTCTGCGTAAAGAACCCGCCTCTGACATCCCCTTTATACTTTCCGCCAAACAGCCTAAAACTATGACCCCTCGTGTTAACAATTTCTGCCCTGGGAAATAGTCTCTGGCTTTCGACTCTATCTATGCCTCTCATTATCTTGTACACCTCAATTATGTCCCCTCTCTTTCTTCTTTTTTCCAATGAAAAATGTCCAAGCTCAGTCAACCTNCCTCCATTCCCGGCAGCATCCTGGTAAACCTCCTCTGAACACTCTCCAAAGCATCCACATCTTTCCTATAATAGGGCGACCAGAACTGGACACAGTATTCCAAGTGCGGTCTAACCAAAGTTTTATAGAGCTGCAACAAAATCTCACAGCTCCTAAACTCAATCCCCCTGTTAATGAAAGCCAAAACACCATATGCTTTCTTAACAACCCTGTCCACCTGGGTGGCAATTTTATGGGATCTATGTACCTGCACACCAAGATCCCTCTGTTCCTCCACACTGCCAAGAATCCTGTCTTTAATCCTGTACTCAACTTTCAAGTTTGACCTTCCAAAATGCATCGCGTCGCATTTATCCAGGTTGAACTTCATCTGCCACCTCTCAGCCCATCTCTGCACCCTGTCAATGTCACATTGCAGCCTACAACAGTCCTCTATTCTGTCAATGACACCTCCAACCTTTGTATCGTCTGCAAACTTGCTAACCCATCCTTCAATCTCCTCATCCAAGTCATT
The DNA here is from genome assembly GCF_004010195.1 of Chiloscyllium plagiosum. NCBI lineage: Eukaryota > Metazoa > Chordata > Chondrichthyes > Orectolobiformes > Hemiscylliidae > Chiloscyllium > Chiloscyllium plagiosum. Next base: position 16,192,308 of record NC_057721.1, on the reverse strand, counting down.
AATAAAAATTACAAAGCATAGAGGCCCAAGAACAGAGCCCTGTGGAACACCACTCACCACCGACTTCCAGGCAGAATATTTTTCTTCCACTATCACTCGCTGTCTTCTATCGACCAGCCAATTCTGTATCCAGACAGCTAAATTTCCCTGTATCCCATTCCTCCTGACCTTCTTAACGAGCCTACCATGGGGGAACCTTATCAAATGCCTTACTGAAGTCCATATACACAACATCCACCGCTCGACCCTCATCAACTTGTCTAGTAACATCCTCAAAGAACTCAATAAGATTTGTGAGGCATGACCTGCCCCCCCCACAAAGCCGTGCTGACTGCATTTAATCAAACCATGCTCTTCCAGTTGGTCATAAATCCTATCCCTCAGAATCCTTTCTAACACCTTGCAGATGAGAGACGTGAGACTGACTGGTCTGTAATTGCTGGGGATTTCCCTATTTCCTTTCCTGAAGAGAGGAATTAGATTTGCCTCCCTCCAGTCCTCAGGTACAACTCCGGTGGAGAGCGAGGATGCAAAGATCTTCGCAAGCGGCAAAGCAATCACATTTCTCGCTTCCCAAAGCAGCCGAGGACAAATCTGGTCTGGCCTGGCGACTTATCAATCTTAAATGTTTGTCAAAATTTTCAACACATCAGCTTCCTCAATCTCTATCTGTTCCAGCATGCTTACCTGCTCCTCAATGGTTTCATTCACCACAAGGTCCTTTTCTTTAGTAAAGACAGAAGCAAAAAACTCATTTAGGGCTTCCCCTACCTCTTCAGACTCTATACACAAGTTCCCTATGCTATCCCTGATCGGCCCTACTCTTTCTTTGATCATTTTCTTATTCCCCATCTTGGGAGCCCTTTGAGGAAGTAACATGCAAGGTGGAAAAACGGAGAATCCACAGATTTCTAAAAGGCATTAAATAATCTGCCATTTCAAAAAGTAAAAGCATACAGAGTAGGAGTAACACAATACAGGGTTGCTTAGCTAGCAGGAAGCAGAGAGAAAAAACAAATGGTTCTTTCTTCAGATTGACAAGCTGTAACTAGTGGAGTTCCACAGGAATCAATGGCAATAGCAAGTAGGAACCAGTGGATGTGGTGTACAGGGATTTTCAAAAGTATTTGTGGAAATGGCACATAAGAGGTTATTATACCAAATTAGAACTCTTAGGATTAGAGGCAATATATTATCATGGATTTAGGATTACTTATTGGAAAGAAAACAGAGGGTAGGAATAAACTATATTTAGCAGGTGCTACAAGTGACTTGAACTCTTAGTGAGGTTTGTAATGCTTGTGAGAAGCAACATAATTTCATACCCAGGGGTCTGTTCTCCTCTAACTAAAAGGAATAAGTTCAAACTTGTGCCTGTTTTTGAATTATCTAGGAGCTTGGGGAATCTATTGTTTCCTGATTTTCTCTTCGCCATGGCAATACCTCGACAAATCACAGTCAACCTGCATACTACCCCTTTGCCCTAATTTATGATCATTTAAAATTTGGCACTCGTACATTTGTCCTGATGAGTACTAAAGGAAAAGAAATCCTCAGTTACATGCTTCTCTTTCCAAAAATCCTTCCCTCTGATTGGTTTCACACCTCACTTATAACCAATTATGTCCACCCTGATATTCTCCCTTCTACAAACAGTGGTTTGAAATATTTATTAAATAATCCAGCAGTTTTGACCCATCCTCTACTAACGCAACATCTTTGGCTTTCAGAGATTTCACTCTGCATTTATTCATTTTTATCATTGGTATAATTATAGAATACATTTTAAAATTTTATTTTCGGAACTCTCCTTATACTGCATCCTTGTTTTATTTTTAAGTCCCTTCATGATTCTCTTCTATTTTTATCATGCCTCTTGTGTTTTCATCTTTAAACACAATTTGCTTCTAATCGCCATATCCATCCTTGATATTCATACACAATATTTACAATGGCCTTTCACAAAGGTCACATAGTTGGCCTACAGTCCAGTATGCCAATTTCTCTTCCCACCAAACCTCAGCGAGCATAATCCTCAGTTTCTAAAAATGTATGTGATTTCAATCAGTGCCCATAGTTTTTGTCCCTTTCTAAATTTCCAAAGGTGCCCATCTCCATTTATCAATTATTTTTCTTTAGCCCAGTGGAAATAAGAGGCAGAACTTACATCAGATGACTGGGCATCATCCAAACTCCCTTTCTCCAGTGCAGCGCACTTCAGGTTTGGTCAAGCAGAAGGTCATTTTTGTGAGAATCAGAAAATTAAGGCCCAAAGCATTATTGGCCACAGGGTGAGACAAAACCGACTACTATCGCCATTGCTCTTTAACATCTACGCAGATGTCACAATGAAAGAAACACTAGATGAAGTACAGAAATTAGAAGGGAGGAATTGTCATGAAAATCAAGAAAAGATAACAAGGTTGGATGGTAACAAAGAGGATTGATGAGGGGAGAGCGGTAGATGTGATCTATATGGACTTCAGTAAGACATTTGACAAGGTTCCCCATGGGAGATTGTTTCGCAAAGTTAGATCTCATGAAATACAAGGAGAACTCACCATTTGGATATAGTACTGGCTCAAAGGTAGAAGACAGAGGGTGGTGGTGGAGGGTTGTTTTTTCAGACTGGAGGTCTGTGACCAGTGGAGTGCCACAAGGATCGGTGCTGGGTCCACTACTTTTCATCATTTATATAAATGATTTGGAAGCGAGCATAAGAGGTACAGTTAGTAAGTTTGCTGATGACACCAAAATTGGAGGTGTAGTGGACAGCAAAGAAGGTTACCTCAGTTTACAATGGGATCTCAATCAGATGAGCCAATAGGCTGAGAAGTGGCAGATGGAGTTTAATTCAGATAAATGTGAGGTGCGGTATTTTGGGAAAACAAATTTTAGCAGGACTTATGCACTTAATGGTCAGGTCCTAGGGAGTGTTGCTGAACAAAGAGACTTTGTAGTGCAGTTTCATAGCTCCTTGAAAGTGGAGTCGCAGGTAGATAGGATAGTGAAGAAGGCATTTGGTATGCTTTCCTTTATTGGTCAGAGTATTGAGTACCAGGAGTTGGGAGGTCATATTGCGGTTGTAGAGGACATTGGTCAGGCCACTGTTGGAATATTGCGTGCAATTCCTATCGGAAAGATGTTGTGAAACTTGAAAGGGTTCAGAAAAGATTTACAAGGATGTTGCCAGGGTTAGCGGATTTGAGCTATGGGGAGAGGCTGAACAGGCTGGGGGGGTTTTCCCTGGAGCGTTGGAGGCTGAGGGGTGATCTTATAGAGGTTTCTAAAATCATGAGGGGCATGGATAGGAAAGATTGGCAAAGTCTTTTTCCTGGAGTGGGGGAATCCAGAACTAGAGGGCATAGGTTTAGGGTGAGAGGGGAAAGATATAAAAGAGACCTAAGGGGCAACGTTTTCAGGTAGAGGTTGGTGCGTGTATGGAATGCGCTGGCAGAGGAAGTGGTGGAGGCATCTAGATGGGTATATGAATAGAAAGGGTTTGGAGGGCTATGGGCCGGGTGCTGGGAAGTGGGACTAGATTGGAATGGGATATCTGGTTGGCATGGACGAACTGGACCGAAAGGTCTGTTTCGGTGCTGTACATCTCCATGACTCTATTCTAAAATGTGAGACCTTGAAAGGAGACGATTGAAGGAGGGTCAGGTATTTATAGACCAAGAGGAAAGAAGAGAATGTTGATGTTTGGTAAGTGGAACTTGGAAGTAGATGCTACAAGAAACTGCAGAGGAAAGCACATGACAGCAAGTCTTGGAGGACGAGCAGAGGACCTGCCCTTGGGCAGATAAGTCTCACTATTATAATGACCAACCGCTGCACGATCAACTCAGTGGATCACATTTAGGCCAGTATCTGTTAGTGCAGTCACAACACAGGATCTCTTAATATGTGCATCAATCTTGAATTGAAATTTGTATTGCCAGGAAATACACAAAGATTCAAGACTTCAGAGTTTGTAATAACTGACAGTTGCAGCATAGAATAAAAATAGTGTACTTACATATCTCTGGTCTTTTGTTTTCATTACTGATTAATACAACAACAGCCTTACAATTACAGTGAATTGTGCAAACTTGTGTTTCATACATATGTTACATTGGAGCTAATGTACTCCTTCACTGACATATCCAGAAGGGGATTCAAACATAGTAATGCAATCCTGGTCCATCTTAAGTTTGTTGGGATTCTCACAAGCCAATGCCATTCAGAAGGCACTGTTCTGTATGATTCTATGAATGTGTGCTGCTATCAGCAAAAAGACGCTGCTATCATTTTGTGAGACCCCCATTAAATTTCCCCAACAAGTGACGGCGAGCATTAAATCAGGTATTACATTACCATACTGTCGGACGTCCACACAGATTTCTTCAATCACTTCTGTCAGATTCGCCGGTGGGTTGTCGATGGTCTGACAGGTGGAACGCATGTTGTAGTAAATAAAGACCGGAATAGCAGAAAAACCAAAAACTCCCAGCCACGCTACTCCCAAAACGTAGGTCAGAAAGACAAACTGGAGGGGGGAAAAAAAACAATCAATCAATCGATATACGAGTGCACAGATAAAGGTAAAGTAAACTGATTGTGCAAAATCAACGTGGCCTGATGACAGAGTCAGCACATCCCCAAAACGATGCTTCGGGTTCACAGAATCCAAGCCTTCCTGTTGTGCACCTGCCTCACGCACTGACAACATTCCAGCCGATCCCCTACAAATACCCCCAGCAGTGCGCCACAAATACATTACAAATTACTGACATATTTCACACTCGTACAGACACATTCCAGGCTTCCGGGAGATTACGGCCATGTTCCCGGAGAATTCCTCATTGCGGAATAAGAGGGACACTCATTTAAAACCGGGTTGCAAAGGCATCTCCCCCCCACCCCAGTTGGGTAGTGATTGTCTGAACTTCTCTATCTCACAGACGTTTGGAGGCTTGATCACTGAAAATATTTGACAAGGAGTTGGACAGTTTTGAAATACTGGGGCATTCGGGGCTACAGGGAGTTGGCATGGAAGACTGATGCCTACATGACCTTGTTGAATAGTGGGGCATGTTTGTGGGGCCAAATTACTACTCCTGCTCCTATTTCTTATGTTTTAGGAGAATACTGACAGTCCAGGGTAATATCGATACATGGGCAGCAAGTTGGCGCTCAGTGGTGAGCACTGCTGCTTCTCAGCGCCAGGGACTCTGGTTCAATTCCCGACTCAGGCGACTGCCTGTGTGGTGTTTGCACATTCTCCCCGTGTCTGCGTGGGTTTCCTTCGGGTGTTCCGTTTTCCTCACACAGCCCAAAGATGTGCAGGTCAGGTGGATTGGTCAGGCTACATTGTCCACGGTGTGCATGCTAGCAGGATTAATCGTGGGAAATGCTGGTTTACAGGGACAGAGTGAGTCTGGCTGGATTACTCTTCAGCGGGTCGGCGTGCACTCGGGCCGAATGGCCTGCTTCCATGCTGTAGGGATTCTATGTTCCGGGAAATTACTGCCACATTCCAGAGGATATATTACGGGTGCCAGTAAAGTCTCTGAAGCCAGTGACATAATACAAGGTATTTTCTGCACTTTCTGACACACACTTGCTGTGACATTGCAAGTACCAACAGTCTTCCAGGAAGTTCGCGAAATTAATGACATTTGCCCCGAGGACTTCCTGCAATTAATGAAATACTCCAGGATGTCCCTGTATTAAGCGAATGGCTCCGTACCCGCCAAGGCAAACAAATGTTGGTATGTTAACAATTACAGAGATCTGATAACGGATGGTACAGAGTCTGCAGACTGACTTGGCAGATATCTGGCATCCCCTGATGAAGTGCTATTACTTGCTATTTTGAGGGATATACTTACCCTGCGCTACCCCCCACACCTTCCCGCCGTTAAAGGCATATAACGGACACAACCATAAGGAAGCATTCAGCACTTTGAGCCCGACTGTCCTTCATTAAGTTCAATGCTAATCTGACTGTGGCCCCACTTCCCTGAGTAACCCCTACCACTCGTACCCTTTGACTCCCTTGCCAAGAGTCTGCTTACTTCTTTCTTAAAAATATTCTGTGATCCCGCCTCTACCATTTTCTGGGGAAGAGAATTCCACCGAATTGCAAATGTCTGAGGGAAGGAAATTCCCGTCACCTCCATCGCAGATGGAAGACTCCATTTCCCCTACTTCTCGTCTCCCCCACAAAGCGAAAGATTCTTTCAGCATCCATTCTGTCACGTCCCTTCAGGATCTTACCTGTTTCAATCAGATCGTCTTATTTATTTAGATTTTAGAAGGAAGAGACAGCCAGCCTGCCTTAGCCAATTCCTGGGATGAAGGAGTTATTGGAAGGAATAAGTAACTTTCTAACTTAAATACTGTTTAGCCCAACCAATCAGTTTGCTCAAATGGTTCATTAATTGATTCATTTTTGAATCTACCCCTTTCAAATGTTAAACACATCTGTTTTGATTTTTAACTGAAATGCAGAAAATATATATAATTGTTTTTTTTTATGGCTGTCCCCTTCCCCCCAGAAGTCTACAGCCTCCGAATTCTTGTAATACAACATCAAAATGAGGATTAGAACTTGTGGCTTCTCTCAATGCACTCGGGTTATGAAGCAAGTTTTGCCTTGAGTCCAGGCAACATTTCTTTTCTCCATTTGTATTAGCTTTTTTTTAAGATAGTAACCTCTTTAGTCTGTAAAGAACAATATATTATTTTCTTTATGGTCTGGAATGGAGGTCATACACTGCTATATCACTAATATACCAGGGCAGTTTGCAATTTCAAATCGAGTGGGATTGCAGGATGCATGACAAGATTATGTCACTTTTCGGGTAGTGACTTTGTTACATTATGTGATAAAGTGGAAGCAGGAACCTGAGGGTTAAAGGAAAATCTGCTTGATGACAGCCCGCAGGTTGGTTCACCTTAATTACCTCTAGCCTACCCAACACATCTTCCCTACTTATGCCAAAGTGATCCAGAATAACCAAACTTCTATCTCAAGATTCATGTTCCTCTCCTCAGTGAACACTGATGTAAAGTAATCATTCAGAATCTCACCCACTCTCTCAGGTTTGACACACAGCCTTCCTTCATTATCCTTTAGTGGACCAATCCTTTCTCTAGTTACCCGCTTGCTTCTTATATAAGAATAAAATGCTTTGGGATTCTCCTTAATACTGATCACTAAAGCTATTTCATGGCCCCTTTTAGCCCACTTGATTCCTCTGACCCCTTTTAGCCCACTTGATAAATGGGGAAGAATATGGTGTTTTAAATGTTTATTGCCCTCCAGCTCATCCCCTTAAATTTTTGGTAGACGTTTTTTCTAAACTGATAAGGCTCGAGTCTCGGCACATCATTATAAGGGTAGATTTTAACTGTCTCGTGGATCCCACAGTAGACAAGTTGCCCGAAGGTCCCTCAATACCCTCTGTACAAACTAAACAGTTAGTGGGTCTGTGTGGGGAGTTAGAGCTGGTGGACATCTGGAGGTGTCTCCAACCTACAGGTAGGGATTTTATGTTTTTCTCCAATCCGCACAGATGACACACTAGGATTGATTTTTTTCTGACCCCTGCAGAAACAAGTCCTTATTGGGACCTTATTGACACAACGTTTATCCCCTTACACCGTGCCTATAATTGCCAATGTAGTGAAAGATCCATAAAGATTTTAAATGGGAACTTTCCAAATGGTGCTTCCTTAAAAACCGCATTTCAATGAAAAAAAAAAGACTGGAATAATATTGGTGAAAATGAGTTTCACCCAGAAATCCCAACTTCAAGATGCTGATAAGTGTGGGAAAGCTCTTCCAACTCATCAAAAACAGCATGAATATTCACTTTGAGACTTGAGCTCTTGGAACAGTTTTCAACTTCACGTTGCACTTTTTCTTACTCTGCAGTGTTATTCTACACTGGCTGCAAAGCAGAAGTGGATGGGGGGCCCGTCTCCCAAATTTTATCACATTGCACTTTTGGAGATTAAACACTCAAATTTGCAGATCATCAATGCTGACTGTGCAGAGGCACCTAGTGGAATCATAAAATCACAAGCCTACTCACTTGCAAGCTAATACTAAATTAAATTTTAAAAAAATCTAGGTCTTACTTTCAGCAGTTTCTGAACTAAGGACTTTCACTTTAGAAAAGTGGATTTGCATTGCAAGTATGAGATGCAGACTTCAAATCTAAACACTAGTTCAAAATGACCATCTGGTAAAGCAATGCACTCACGCTCAGCATTCATTTTGCCAAACCAAGTCCTTTGCTGTAAACTCATAGCTCTGCCGGTCAGGTATACACAGAATACCAACACAAAGATAGCCCATTGCTCATACCATTCCACTGATGCAGCGTCCACACACAGTGGTCTTGAACTCGCCATGAATTTCCTTAACAGCGCTTGTAGTGTAAAACCCTTCTGCCAGAAGGATTATGCCATAGAGGAAGAAGAATGAAGCGATTCCATAGATGACGTACTGCATCATCTGGATTCTGAAGAGAGAGAAAGAGGTAAATGTCATACATTACAGTGCAGACCTTTCCAAGCTGCAAGTCTGGAAATAAAAACAGGCTTTCACATCAATTTTCAACAGATGAATGAAAACAAGAGTTAAAAAGAAAGCAAACTGACAAAATTACAGGAAACTTTGATCACTGATTCAGAGTGATGTCAGAAAACTGAAATGTTGGAAGATAAGCTCTCCAAATTGAGCCAAGGTAATGGCTAAGTTGTGGAAAACTACAAAGCAAATAGTTCATGCACGGAAAATAAAAATGCTGGAGATCACAGCGAGTCAGGCAGCAACCATGGAGAAAGAGCAAGGTCATGTTTCAAGTCTAGATAACTCTTCATTTAGACTTGAAACATTAGCTTGTTTTCTCTCCATGGATGCTGCCTGACCCGATGTGATCTCTAGCCATTTTTGTTTCCAGTAGACTCTAGCATCTGTAGTAATTTGTTCCTAAATGGTAATGCACTTATCTTACATTGTGTTTGATAGGCACACATTTGGAATCCACTAAAATCACAAAGATAAACTGAAACAATGCATTAACCATTCATAAAGTAGTACTGTTGAATTTCTCGATTAAGTTCCTACTTTTTCCACTGGTTTTGCTCGCTGCTGTTTAGAATACAGCACAAATCATTAAATGGATAGTGTTGCAATAGGAAGTGAGAGGATTTCCACAAGGATGTGCTATCCTCCTTACTTATCCCCGTTACAAAACTTCACCTCACATCCGAAACAGCAGCAGATTCAAAGCATTTTTCTACACACTGAGGCACCTAACAGATTTTGAGCAGTGGACTGGTGATGATTAATCCAAAAAGCATAATGTGGAGGAAACAGTCTGGATGAGAATTAAATTATTTAACAACTCACAATTTTTCAAAACGGAACATCTTTGATTTATTTCAAAATCATCCTTTTCTCTGCAAATCACTTGTAGATGACAAAAAGTTGTATTTATATAGCACTTTCCTTTCTCTCTCCATCCAGTGTCTTCATTGTCTGAGGATTACTAAGCAGGGTAGATACCATAATATCACCATGAGGCAGGACACAAGTGCTATATCAGCCGGTACGGGAATTGAACCCATGCTGTTGGTGTTATTCTGTACCACATTCTTAACCATTTCAGCTAAAAGATCTCTTTCCCTCGTAACTTTAACATAGTAAAATTCCCCAAGCAGTCAAACCAAAAATTAACATTGAGCCAAAAAAGGAGACATTAGGACAGGTGACCGAACGCTCAGACACTGAGCCATTGTCAACATTGGGTGGCACGGTGGCTCAGTGGTTAGCACTGCTGCCTCACAGTGCCAGGGGCTTGGGTTTGATTCCCACCTTGGGTGACTGTCTGTGTGGAGTTTGCACATTTTCCCTGTGACTGTGTGGGTTTCCCCCGGGTGCTCCGGTTTCCTCCCACAATCCAAAGATGTGCAGGTCAGGTGAATTGGCCATGCTAAATTGCCCACAGTGTTAGGTGCATTAGTCAGGAGTAAAAATAGGGTAGGGGAATGGGTCTGAGTGGGTTACTTTTCAAAGGGTCGGTATGGACTTGCTGGGCCAAAGGGCCTGCTTCCATACTGCAAGGAATTTAATCTAATCATCTAATCGAATCAAAGAGATAGGTTATACTGTAAACCACCTCGACTTGCTGTCATCTTTATTGCTGCAGGCCACCCCCTTGACACCAGGGACAAATCAACAGAATTCACAGTGTGCAAACTGGAACAGATTGAATAACAGGAGATTGCTCAATGTCTCCGTAGGGTTATTAGAAAGAAGTATATGTTAGGTTTTGTTTCCCTTTCATTTCAAATCAAAACATCACAAGATGAGGAGGTAATTAAGCTACAACTGCTTTAAAAATATCTCCATTTTCCACTTTGTCACTTCTATTAAAAGTAGAAGTCTTCAGCCATGTCAACGGTGCTTGTACATTCAATTGGAGCAGTCATATACAGAAGAATAATATTCCACAAATAAGCATGATGGTTTGTTAGGAATACTGAACAACATATTACACATAAGCATCAGTGCTTTGCTGAACACTTTGACAAATGGTGAACTGCTGATCTGCATGGTAATTAGACAGGGGCGTAGCTTTATACCCAAAGGCTTTTATGTTCTGAAGAAAATTGCATCTTTGACTAACTTCCCTGCAGCTTAACTTAAATCACCTTAAAACATTTCCAGAAATAGCCAGGGATCCACAAAATGCCATGCCAAATAAATTCCTCCTGTTAAGCTCAACTGGTTCCATAACCAACTCTTTAAAAATCTGTAACTACGAGGTCAATCCGATCCAGATCCCAATGCACAAAGAACTACAGCAAAAGCAGACCCAGAATGGGACAGCAATCCACCTAAATGTGGTTCTGGGAGGAGTGCAAAAGTAAGGCAAACCCAAACAAGGAGGCTGACGTCTGGCTGGGCTACATTCCAAACCCCCATCCTGCTAGCAGTAGCTCCCAAGTACGAGGCAGAAGAGGATGGAAGGAGGGTGCCATTGCCAGGCTGGCACTAGCATTTCAGAGAGTAGCAGTGGCAAGAGGGGCATTCCCACGTAGCGGAATTATTCCTGAGTTTCCTCAGGAGTGGGACCAGCCCTCTGGAGGAAATCCAGTGAAAGAGCAGCCAGCAGCTCCCTGGAAAAGGGGCAGCTGGCCAGTTTCGAGGATTTTCTGGAGAAACGTCTGCTGGGGGCTGCCCAGGTGCATGGAGACATGGAGACCCACGGTCCCGGTTCAGTCGGTACCCGAGACAATCAGCCAAGGAAGACGGCATCTCCAGTTTCCACATGGAACAAGGTCAAGAGGGGTAAAGGGAATGGCACAGCCTGGAGTTCAGTAGGCATTGTGAAGCAGTTCTGATTGCCAAACTACCCATTGCACGGACTGACTACCTTCAGATTTCTCAGCTGTGTGAGGAAAGCAGGCTTCATAAATGTTACCAGCCCAGCAGACTGCTTCTCCTTCCTCTCATCACCGTCAAATCCTAGTTTCCATCTCTGATCTCCATTAACTTCCACTACTAGAAAGCAGCCACTCTCCCACTCCCAGGACTGCAAGTTCCTGCACTGTTCCCAGGTTTACTGAGCTCAAGGCTGCATTCACCGCTCTAATTCCAAATTCAGATTTACCAAGGCCCCAGAAATCCAGGGCATTTAGCAGCATTCCTACCTCTAGCTTAGGCGGGAATCATTCAGAAAAACTATAGTTTCGACAGAGCTGGAATGTGACCAATGCTAATTTTAACAGTGCAGTTTCCAGGGAAGGAACTATCGGTTACTAAAGAAGCTAGGCAAAAGTGAGTACTTCAGATGCTGGAGATTAGAGTCGAGAACGCAGTGCTGGAAAAGCACAGCAGGTGAGGCAGCATCCAAGGAGCAAGAGAATTGACATTTCAGGCAAAAGCCCTTCATCAGGAATGAAGTTGGGAGCCTTGGGGTAGAAAGATAAATGGGAAGAAGTAGGATCGGGGAGAAGGTAGCTGAGAGTGCAATAGGTGGATGGAGGTGGGGGTAAAGGTGATAGGTCGGAGAGGAGGGTGGAGCGGATAGGTGGGAAAGAAGATGGACAGATGGGACGGGTCATGAGGGCGGTGCTCAGCTGGAAGGTTGGAACTGGGATAAGGTGGGGGAAGGGGAAATGAGGAAACTGGTGAAATCCACATTGATGCCCTGGGTTTGGAGGGACCTGAGGCGGAAGATGAAGCGTTCTTCTTCCAGGCATTGGGTGATGAGGGAGCGGCGGTAGAGGAGGCTCAGGACCTGCATGTCCTCGGCAGAGTGGAAGGGGGAGTTGAAGTGTTCAGCCATGGGACGGTGGGGTTGATTGGTGTGGGTGTCCCTGAGATGTTCTCTGAAGTGCTCTGTGAGTAGGTGTCCTGTCTCCCCAGTGTACAGGAGACTGCATCGGGAGCAATAGATACAGTAAATGGCATGTGTGGAAGTGCAGGTGAAACTTCACTGGATGTGGAAGGCTCCTTTGGGGCCTTGGACAGAGGTGAGGGGGGAGGTGTAGGTGCAGATTTTGCAATTCCTGCGGTGGCAGGCGAAGGTGCCGGGAGGAGAGGGTGGGTTGTTGTGGGGGGGTGGGGGTGCGTGAACCTGACAAGGTAGTCGCGGACGGAACGGTCTTTACAGAAAGCGGATGGGGTGCGGAGGGAAATATATCTCTTGCAGTGGGGTCTATTTGTATGTGGTGGAAATGGCAGAGGATAATGCGATGTATACGGAGGTTGGTGGGGTGGAAGGTGAGGACCAGGGGGGTTCTGTCCTTGTTGCGGTTGGAGGGGTGGGGTTTGAGGGCAGAGGTGTGGTACATGCATGAGATGCGCTGGAGGGCATCATCAACCACATGGGAGGGGAAATTGCGGTCTATAAAGGAGGCCATCTGGTGTGTTCTGTGGTTGAACTGGTACTCCTGAGAACAGATATGGTGGAGTCGGAGGAATTGGGAATACGGGATAGCATTTTTGCAGGAGGTAGGATATGAAAAGGTGTAATTCAGGTAGTTGTGGGATTCAGTGGGTTTGTAGAAAATGTCAGTGTTGAGTCGGTCACTGCTGATGGAGATGGAGAGGTCCAGGAAGGGGAGAGAGGTGTCAGAGATGGTCCAAGTGAATTTAAGGTTGGGGTGGAATGTGTTGGTGAAGTTGAACTGTTCAACCTCCTCGTTCCTGATGAAGGGCTTTTACCCGAAATGTCAATTTTCCTGCTCCTCGGATGCTGCCTGACCTGCTGTGCTTTTCCAGCACCACTCTAATCTTGACTCTGATCTCCAGCATCTGCAGTCCTCACTTTTACCTAACCTCTTCGTCGGAGCTTGTCCCAGTGCTGCAGATTCCCTGCTTACAGATGTTTGATTGTATATCCACAGTTTTAAATCAGGAATTAAAATTAAATAAACTAAATCAAGTATTCATGGGATGTGGGTGTCACTGGCTAGGCCAAGATTCTTTGCCCACTCTAATTGTCCAGAGGGCAGTTAAGAGAGAGCGAAATAACCAAGAGTTTGGAGTCAAATGTAGGCCAGACCACATAAGGACAGTAGATCCCCTTCTCTAAAGGGCATTAATGAAGCTGTTGGGTTTTTATAACGGTTGACAGTGGTTACATGGTCACCATTAAACTGACTTTTAGTTCCAGACATTTTCTAAAAATTGAATTCAATTTTGCCACAGTGGGAACACATATCCCCAGAAACATTGTCCTGGGCTTCTGGACTACATGTCTGGTGACATTACAAGCTCAGACATTATACATTTATGTACGGCTTTCAGAGTTGCTGGGCAGTTGATAGAATGTGATCTCCAAAAGGTCAGAAGGGATTTACTGAACGCCTTTGTTAATAGAAAATGGAATTTGACTTATTCAGCCACTATAGATCAGCAGCCATGATGTTCCTCTCAACATGGTGCAAATGCAAAACAGCCAATCCTCTGACTGGCCATGGGTAATACCACAGGAGATCTGCTCCTTTCTTCAGGATGCATAATGGTTCGGACTCTGTTATCAAGTAGTGTGTTCATTCAATATGGGACACAGCAGGAAGCCACTGCACCGACTAATCCTAAGTACAGGTTTTCAGATAAAGTTAAAGCAAAGAGCACTGGAGGGACTGTGCTGGACAAGTTTTACATACTTACACATCAGTCAGCAAGGCATGGTCACCAGAGTTGAGAGAGAAGTATAGGGACACAATCCTTTCCACCTTGGTTAGAGCCACATGGCCACAGCCGCAGAACAGCGACACGCCAGAGAAACACAGAATCGTTGCCAATAGCGACGCATACGGAACTCCTCCAAGGCACTTGATACAGCACTCAAAACAACCTGAGGACAGAAGATAGCACAACGGTAAATGGGAAGCTCCTCTATAACTAGAAAGGCCTACCCAGTCAAAAGATGTTCCTAAATTTTTCTGGAGATCTGCTAATTGCCCAGAAGTAATTCGCTCAGGTACAGAACATATTCATTCAGATGGCAACTGTACTATTCAAAGCACCTGATCATAAATAATCTATTTTTAAGCTGTTGACATAAATCACGTGCAAGTAAAATTCCTTTGCTCACCAAGAGTAATAGCATCATTGCTGACGCTCGAAGATGATCAATTTTCTCCTTCAAGCTTGTTCTAAGTAAGGTTTAAAACAGTACTGGAACATGACTAGGCCAGTTGCCCCAGGACGCTTGCTTTACCATCAAACTGGACTGAGATTGATCTATAATTACCACATCTTCTCCCTGCTTGAACTCCATGTCCCTTTCTACCTAAGAAAAATGGATCAATCTCAGGTCAGAAGAATCCCATGAGGCCTACAGTATAATCTCATGCTCCTGGCAGAGAGTACTACCTGTGATTTTCTAACCATGAATTTTATAGGATGGGGAATCACAGGTGGTATAACCACAATTTCTTGAGATATTCCCTCTCGTGATCTTTCCCACTTTGGGGAATCAGTTGTGAAACAACATAAGAGCTCACAGATTATCTTTTCCCCTAGTGATCGTGAAACACCTTGCTGTATAAATTTATTGTCTGCACTGAGGAAGCAGGTTGCTGGCCCAGACCAGGGTGGGCTAATAAGTCGTAGAGTCAGAGATGTACAGCATGGAAACAGACCCTTCGGTCCAACCTGTCCATGCTGACCAGATATCCCAACCCAATCTTGTCCCACCTGCCAGCACCCGGCCCATATCCCTCCAAACCCTTCCTATTCATATACCCACCCAAATGCCTTTTAAATGTTGCAATTGTACCAGCCTCCACCACTTCCTCTGGCAGCTCATTCCATACACGTACCACTCTGTGAAAAAGTTGCCCCTTAGGTCTCTCTTATATCTTTCCCCTCTTACCTTAAACCAATGCCCTCTAGTTCTGGACTCCCCCAACCCAGGGAAAAGACTTTGTCTATTTATCCATGCCCCTCATAATTTTCTAAACCTCAAAAAGGTCACCCCTCAGCCTCTGACGCTCCAGGGAAAACAGCCCCAGTCTGTTCAGCCTCTCCCTATAGCTCAAATCCTCCAACCCTGGCAACATTCTTGAATATCTTTTCCGAGCCCTTTCAAGTTTCACAACATCTTTCCAATAGGAAAGAGACCAGAATTGCATGCAATATTCCAACAGTGACCTAACCAATGTCCTGTACAGCCACAATATGACCTCCCAACTCCTGTACTCAATACTCTGACCAATAAAGGAAAGCATACCAAACGCCTTCTTCACTATCCTATCTACCTGCAACTCCACTTTCAAGGAGCTATGAACCTGCACTCCAGGGTCTCTTTGTTCAGCAACACTCCCTAGGACCTTACCATTAAGTGTATAAGTCCTGCTAAGATTTGCTTTTCCAAAATGCAGCACCTAGCATTTATCTGAATTAAACTCCATCTGCCACCTCTCAGCCCATTGGCCCACCTGGTCAAGATCCTGTTGTATTCTGAGGTAAACCTCTTTGCTGTTCACTACACCTCCAATTTTGATGTTATCTGTAAACTTACTAACTGTACCACTTATGCGCGAATCCAAATTATTTATGTAATGCATATATATTTTCCATTTCTTCACAGTGGGGTGTCCTGCTTCCAAATGTAGGTCTAGACTAGAAACATCATAATCCTGAAAGCCATGAGGTGGGGTTTGAATAGGGCCACAGGGGCTTTTGGATTATTTATTAAAGGGGCTATTTGGTTTCTAAAGGGAACCAGCTGAAGTTACCAAATTCTATATTATGGAGGGTGCCACAGATGCACTATTGATAGGCCACAAGCGAGACCCTCTAAACTCCAGTGGTCGTCCACAAGGGTGTGTACAAACTTAATGCAAGTGTCAATCTTGTGACTCCATTTGTTTAAAAAAAAGTTTTGCACGTTCCCATATGAAACACAAGGCAAGTTGATGCCTTTGTTATGTTAAACATCTCTTCAGTCTTATTGTAACCCTGGACGATAGGAGACTGGCAATCCTGGTGTTATATCCAGAGGCTGGAAATTCCTGCTTTGAGATACGATATACCCTTGGTGCATTTCTTGTGTTCATCCATTGAAAATTCCTATGTTCACATTGGAAACAACTACTGCCTGTGTCAAAAGCAGTCCATGGGCAGGTCAAACTGCTATGCTGGGAAATGCAGCTCAGGTGTTAGGACGCTATCTTCCATCCTTCCCAGTCAGAATCTCAGTCTTAGCCACTGGCATCATGTCAAGGAATGGGAGGAGTGGAAACTGAAGAATGGTTTCCCTCAGTTCACATTTGTAATCCTCCCCCAAGCCAACTTTAACCCAGTATATCTTGGCACACATACTTCCAACTAAAAATAACACATGACACAGTGAGTTCCAAAAACAAAAGTGGACTCAAAATTAAAGCCATTTTTCTGTGTTCAAGAAGATTTTTTAAGCCAGTTCCCTGGAACTAGCCAGATGTATGGTGACTCGTGGACAGGAAAAAGCAAGTGTCAAAACATTTTCCTGCAGTGTAGATTCCTTTTATTCCACACTTTTGTCACAACTGGTATGGGACAGGTATAACCTCTGTCAGCATTGTTGCACATTTGCAATCAAAACCATTCTGTTGTGAGAGTTCTCTGCTCTGTTATCCACTTCAGGGTAGATTTGTTGCCACCACTGTCTTTCAGGATAGGGATCTATTGGTAGGACCTGGTGTAGCAGTGGAAAACCACTGCGTAGTCTAAGAAAAGGCCATCATCTTAAACAAGATGTAATATATTGCATGCTAGCACCTCGGGACAAATTACAGTTATGTGATAGACATCGTTACAGAAGCTATAAGGAAGACCCAAATGGTACATCTCACTCCTTCAAAATCCTAAGGTGTTCTCCCACCAAACCTGGGCCATCATGAATAGAGGGCGATCCTCAGCATTAGCCCTTTCAGACCCTTGTACAACAAGTGCTAGATTAAAGGCACTGTGGTTTAGACAATGTAAGAAACAGCCAGATAATGCAGATTCTGCCAGTGAGATTGCAGCTAGTCAGAAACTGTTGTGATTATAAACGTTGTATGCTGATTGTTACAGGGTAAAACAAGAGTGTCTGAATAATGGAGTTAGATTTGGAGAGAAAACAACACATTTGTTGAAAATGGATGACCATTCAAAAATCATTTCAGAGCACTGCAGATGTTGGTAATGTTAAATAGAAATGGAAAATGCTGGAAATGTTCATGCAGTTTGGCTGCATTTGAGAGAGTAAAACAGAGTTAGAATTTCAGGTCCATAGAAAGGTCATCAATGTGAAATGTTAACTCTGTTCCTCTCCCTTTAGTTGCTATCAGATTTGCTGAGCATTTCCAGTTCTTCATATTTGTATAGAAATCTGTATTGAGATATCCAGATAGGAATTTACCACAATCTCCTCGAAACAGGAGCCAAAATCTCAGCATTGTTACATGAATTAACAGCAGCAATATTTCTTTTGGAGTCCACATTACTCATCATTAATACAGAACACATTTACATTCTGACAGATGCCGAGATTTCAAAAATGCAATTAAACCAATGAGATAGCATCTACTACCAACATCTTTAACATACTACCATTTGTAATCAGCTCCCAGATCTATAATTGCTCCCATTCATAACCTATTCAACATCTGTAACAACTCCTAAAATGCAGAACCAAATTCCAAAATCTGTCATCCACTCGGACACGCAATTTAAAAAGACTGAATTATCTGGTTCTCTTGATACCAAAAAGATCCTCCTCTTCCCCTCTCACCCATAAACCTGTTTATCTGCTGGGGAAAGGAGTCACACTCTGAAAGGACCAACGCTGAGGAGTACATTAGACACTGCCTAATATGAAGACGTCACAGGGACTCAAGGAGGTGTGGGAAAACAACTTCAGGTCTCAAAGAAATAAGACTTAACATCTCCCTCACAGTCTCAGTATTCCTCAGTCATTTATCACATCAGCATAACTTGTGCCTGGCTGTTATCGTGTAATAAATTAGATCATGTTTAAGACAAGAGCCTCTTCTTGTTAGAACACCAGGTAGTTTTCCTCTACCACATCAAATTGACCTGATCCAGTAGTTTCCTACTAACAAAGCAGATGACAGCAACAAATCTACCAGATAGATTTTACCCAACAATAAGCTGCAGTGAAAATTCATCCTACAACATTAACCTTGACTCACTTCCACATGATTGCTTTACCAAATTCTGTTTCTAGGTTATGCCTGGGAGCTGATTATCTAATCAACAATAAAAATGATTGTTTCTCTTCTTGTATGTCTCTCTACAAAAAATGTTTTGTAACTGTAATGGAAGAAAACAGTGATAAAACTGATCGCCAAGTCTGTTGGTGATAAAGGAAATCAATACCAGTCATGACAGGAATATTACTGAATGCTCACTAATTACTATTACTGGTAAATACAGTACACAAACTGATATTGGTTATCGCATCCACATTATACACATTCTGTAAACTTTAGTTTTAAACAGAGAATATCAAATTAAGATTTGTTTGTGGATTAATACAAATAAGAAAATACATTCTAACTGGCAATTTTGCAACAAATCCCGAGCAAAAACATAGTTACAGGAGTCCTGCACAGAGAGAAAGGTCATTTTCTATTCAAGAAGTCTCACAGCAACCATTCAAGGAAGAATAAAGGTTTTCTTCCCAGTGTCCTGGCCACTGTGTATCCTCTACACCAACACCTGAAACAAAACAATGACCTGATCGTTTATATTATCTGTGGGATCTTGCTATGGTCAACTTGGCTGCTGTGTTTTGCACATTCGCACAATGACTGCACCTTGGGGTGCTCTGAAGGTAAGAAAGCACAACATAAATATATATTCTTGTTGTGAAAACACTGTGCATGTTTCTGTACAGATTATGCAGCTAGTTGTAAGTTTACCACTAATGTAAAGTACAGAATTAATGACAACCATATCTAGACATGTTACTACAATGAAGTCGCTCTGCTGCCTATTATTGTGGCATCTCTGATTGGCAAGAACTTGATTTTGAAGACAATTACTCTCCTCTCCATTCTTTTTAGGAACTGGATTGAGAGCACCCTCCCAAGAACGTCTCATTTACCCTTTTGAAATGCTGTTAAGATTTTCATTCCATTAGCTAGACTAGATTTGAACTCAGGTCCTAAAGTTAGAAGGCCACTGTCTAGCCTACTCCATCAATCCGCCTGACAAAGGAGAAGTCTTCTCAAAGAGAACTTCATCTTGTCAGTGAGGGAGTTACAGTGACCGAAAAGGTCTCAGGTTTAAGCTTCAGGTCATGACCTGTCTTGTTCTTAGCTGGGCCAGAGGTGAGAGCAATAGAATAGGTCAGCGTGCTTCTGGGCAAGAAAGCAGTAACATGAATTGGCGCAGTCAGATATATAGCAGTGCTAAACAATGCTACGTTAGCCCTTGGATTTCACTAAGCAGGGATAGATGCTGCACTAATCCCATTACAGCTAGTTTCTGAATGAATCTCTGGTTGTTGTAGAAATTTCAAACCAAGGCAACCCCACTCTCAGCTTTCAGACAGAAGGGAAAACCGAGAGAAGATTTGTGACCGCACACCAGAGATCTCTGGCAGCTCTTATATACTGTTTCGAGAGCAGACCACATGCCTCCGTTATGCTCAGAGAGCAGGTACAGGGAATGAGAGAAATTACAAACCAGGAGGGGAGACCTTCTCAAACACCCCCACAAAAACAAAAACCTGACTCTCACTTTGCGGCCTCTGCTAAAAATTGTATACGTCTGGAGATTGGATGGGGAGTGGAAAAACAAACTGCAAGTGAAACAGCCTGAATCAGTCAAATAGCTGTGTGAGAGAGCGAGAGAGAGAGAGTGTGTGTGTGCATGTGTATGTGTGAGAGTGAGAGACAGAGAGAGAATGTGTGAAAGCGAGTGTGTGAGTGTGAGCATGTGTGAGTGTGAGAGAGTGATTGTGTATGTGTATGAACAAGTGTGAGAATGTGTGCGCGTGTGTGACAGAGCAAGTGTGTGACAGAGCATGTGAGCACATGACAGTATGCATGCGAGAGAGTGTGTGTTGTGTGTGTGTGAGAG
>NC_057721.1:16145938-16171333 GCF_004010195.1 Chiloscyllium plagiosum | reverse complement strand
AATGGGTATGAGTGAGAGTGTGAGTGAGAGAGTATGAGAGAGAGTGTGTGGGTGTGTGAGTGTGAGTGAGAGTGTGTACATGAGTGTGTGTACGTGAGTGTGCATGCGTGTACGTCTGTGTGTGAGAAAGCGTGTGAGAGTGTGTATGAGAGCGCGTGAGAGAGCGTGTGTGTGAGGGAGAGTGTGTGAATGTGTGTATGGATTTGTGTGAATGTGAGTGTGTGCATGATGACAAAAATCACTGAACAACTGGGAAGTGCCTGTCAACTCCGATAAATATTGATTTTTATTTGTGGTGGAATAAAGTCTTGCCTGCTGGTAGTGCCAATCGATGGATAACTCCGAGAATTTTCCAAACAGTGACTCGAAAGTTCACAGCCAGGACAACTCCAAATTAGTCAGCCAGGGGTACAAAATCAGGAAATGATTTCTCACAGATAACCCACACAAGAATATTCTAGTGGCAGCACAAAACAATTTGATGTGAACTACCATCAGTCTACAGTGCTTTGCAAATGGTTCCCTTTTTTTGTTTGCCCATCAAGCACTTTTCCAACAAAGACAGTGGCCCCCATTAAATCCTTGGGGGGAACAGATGTACAAGATTCCTTGAACGATTGTGCCGTGGTTGCAGGATTCCTATGGACACAATTGACCATAACAATGAGGTTACAGCATTCTGAAGGAACAGGGAGTTGAAAGCAGACTTGAAGGGAAACTCTGGCATTGCTTTTTGCTTGTTCCCATGGCCTTCTGATCTCTCACAATAATCCAGGCGCCAGAATTGAACAAATCCCCAGCTCCTTCCAAGGAATGCAAGACCATACATTTGTTTTTTAATGTGTCACTATTTTAAGCACTGGGAAACAAAAGACTGAAAGTGAGGTTCTGCTGGTACATGGAGTTACACCGGCAAAACGAGATATACTAAAGGGCAGTTGAAACCAGGGAGTCTGAATTATCTATAACAAGCTGGTTTAAAGCTTAACCAATATAGCCAGGAAAGTTAAGTACAGGGTCTAGCTAGGGTGACTGTTCAGAAATTGCCAAACCTGTCCAGTACAGTATATCACTTTGAACAAATTAAGTAAAAGAGTGGGCAAGCCCAAAAAAACAGTACTAGTCAGAAAGTAGGAAAACATGAAATCTGGGACAACAATAGCCTAATCTTAGCAGAATCTTCTCTTCCCTTCAAAATGCATTTGGAGCAAAATAAACCATACAAAAATGATCAAGTGATAATGAATATCTGTTGAGGTAGAATTTCACAATACCAGGAGGATGTTATGGAATTAGGAAAGCTGTTGTCTTGTAGGGCTGCGGTTTCACTCAGAGTGTTTGAATTCTAATTTTATGGACTGTTTCTTTTCTTTTAGATTTGTGTTGTGAAGCTAAAACTACAGCCCAGCTCTGTGAGAACTAACACAAATCTATCTTATTTTGGGTCATCGTGACTCTATAATTTTCCTTCCATTTGGGTCAAACAGGGGATTTCTAAGATTACTCAATCTGGTGGTCTGAGAATACACAAGGGATTTAGTGCAAGGACTTCATTACATTGTCAAATAAAAGGGAATTATGTAGGAATACCAAATGACTGCTCAATGTGCAGTATCATAATGTGGGAGGGTATGGGTAATATTCTGATGCTGGGAGCCTGAGTAAGAGGTAGAGCTCAGCTTGGAGCGAGCAAGAAGAGTACAGCGGAAATAAGCAAAGGAAAGACAGGAGTTCCAGGCTAATGCAAAGTTAGAAATCACACAATATCAGGTTATAGTCCAACAGGTTTATTTGGAGGCATTAGCTTTCAAAGCATTACTCCTTCATTAGATGTGGACAACCTCCACAACCACCTGATGAAGAAAGCTAGTGCTTCCAAAACAAAACTGTTGGACTATAACCTGGTATCGTGTGATTTCTAACTTTGTCCACCCTAGTCCAATACCGCCATCTCCAAATCACTCTAACGCAGGGAGCTTTGGGAGTAGTGGAAGATAGGGAAACAGCAGAGGCAGCTGAATGGACTGTCTCAATCTTGGTTTCAGAGTAATCCACAAGCATCACACACCAAGTGGAGGAAATAAGACTCTCCCCTCAATTAAGCAAGCTATGGGAATCCCATACATTCTGATTACTTCTGGATCCTTCCTGGTTGCCAGCTTACAACAGGTATTGGCAGAAGCCAATATGGTAGATGCATTGTGATGGGTTCCTAAAGATAGTGAGACAGTGAAACAAAGCAGATATGAAGTATATTCCAAGAATGAGGAAGATCCGGCAAATCCAATTTTTGGGTGTTGAGTGGTGTGGACTTGGGTGTTGGTGGGGGTGATAGAATCAGTCACTAGTGTGGTGCTGGAAAAGCACAGCAGGTCAGGCAGCATCCGAGGAGCAGGAGAATCGACATTTCGGGAATCATAGATCAGGCAGCTCAGAGGTCATTGAGCCCAATGAGTTTGTACCTGCAGCTCTTTGTAAAAACTATTCAATTAGCCTCACTTTTCGGTTCAGCAAAAATTTGTAGAGCTTTTGAGTTCCTTTTTTGTTCACTGTTGGATGTGGTTCTAGAATTCCTTAAGGCAACACATTATAGTTCATAACATGTTGCTGTGTAAACAAAAACTTTCCATCTAAATCCACTTCAATCAAAATGATTATTCTACAAACAGAAGGTGAGATAGTGATGCTTTCCTGATTTCGTTCTGTTAAAGGCTGTACGTTAAAACTTTACTTTTCTGTCAGAACTGTTGTGCATTTCCAATCTTTTTTGCTCTTAATGCAGATTTCCATCTTATGCCATTGTTTTCAATTTTACTGATAAGAGTCAATTTACTCTTGTCAGTATCTCTTCTCCTCCCTTCCTCTTATTTCCTTGAGCCCCTCCTAACAGAAACGTTCCATACAGAAGTCACGCTGAAAACTGGTAAAGTCACTCAACACTTCCCCGCCTGAGGCTGTTGGGCCCCAAACTCAAACAAGAAACTCAAGTTAGAAATTGCCACATGCACAGAAAATGTGCGACTGAAGATTCAAACCACCTGTTCTGGGCAAGTGGAAGTTTAATTCGCATGCAAGTCGGAGGTTGGTAAACAAGGAAAGGTAATGGGCTGATGGTGGCCCTGTTAATATACAAGCTGAATTCGGAAGATCAATATTATTGAACGAAAGGCTTCAGTTCAGGTTTCCTTCATAAACTGTCCTTTTACAGCAAGGGAGCTCTCTCTCTCTCACACACACACACAAGCTGCCTTCCAACACATCTCAACAACTTCCATCCATTTGATCTTCAATGGCCATTTTGTTCGGAAGTGACACTGTGCTTCTTTGTAAAGTGCTGTGGATTGAAAACATTCTTTTGTGTCTCGGCCTGCAAAAGAAGTGTTTCCATAGAAACTCGGTTACTAATGAGCTAGTGATTTGTTGGGACCTGGCCCCACAGCGTAGTTGTTGATGGTGGGTTTAAAGCATTCACAGGAACGGGGCCTTGGTGGTGGTGGTGGGGGAGGAGGAGCAGCAACAAACAGAGGGAAAAAAAAACAAGGCTTACGATAATTTTTGTGGCAGTGACCGATGTTTAGACACTGAACAACAGTTTGGAATATTTTGAGAGGGCGGAAAAGAGAGAGAGAGAGAGTGAGAATCCACGACACAAACTTGCTATCAATTTTATTAGCCATGACGTGGAGAAGCATTGCTTTCAAATAAACCTGTTGAACTATAACCTGGTGTCGTGTGATTTTTGAACTTTTTTTTAGGATGGTGAAATATTTTTGATGAAGCGGATCATTGAGATGCACACACCATCATTTTCCAGTCCTATGATCCTCCAGTAAGGAAAAGGAGAGCGGGTGGAAGGTTCCGGCTGGATGTACTGGTCTTGCCCATCAGCTTTAGAATATAGTCTCCTGGGCAGTAACAGCAACATTCTGCTGATTTTTGTGTTTGAAAACGCTCAGCCCTGGAGAAGCACACTGAAGATGGTGTGGACAAAACCCTTGTTCACACTGTTATTGTTCCTTACAAACAGGATTCAATTAGCTATCAGGCTGCGAAGGCGGTGGATATTTCCTCCAGCTTCTGATGAGCTGTGTGTATTTGCTCATGGCGCTTTATTGAAATTATTTCCTCTCCTGACCACAAACACTGCTGTCCAATTTTCCCGTGCCGCTTCTTGGCTAAGAGAGGTGAAATCTTCTGCCCAGAAAATACTGCCAGATAATAATCACTCCTTAACCCTCTCGCGCTCCATTTAAGATGCTCCACAAATCTGGCTTTTTAATTTTGGTTACCTACCCTAATACCCCTCTGTGGGGCACACTGTCAAATGTGATGGCCTTAGGAGGTCTTACTATGTTAAAGTACACACAAATAAAAGTTGTTGTGCTTGAATCCAGACTTTATCTCAGGGGCCTGCTGTCACCAACCAGAAGCTTCCTGGAACAGCATAAAAGCTAC
Source organism: Chiloscyllium plagiosum (assembly GCF_004010195.1). Classification (NCBI taxonomy): domain Eukaryota; kingdom Metazoa; phylum Chordata; class Chondrichthyes; order Orectolobiformes; family Hemiscylliidae; genus Chiloscyllium; species Chiloscyllium plagiosum. Next base: position 16,166,878 of record NC_057721.1, on the reverse strand, counting down.
CCACAGTGACTTGCATGGGAAAGTGCCCGGGCTCTGATTCCCGCCAGCTCCCATAACATCAAGAACACAACACATGAATAACCAAGTCTTTCCATTCTGCAAGACAGGCTACTCGAATACTGATAGGCAACAGCAGCACACTGCCTCCTTCCCACCAGGGTCCTTGCAGAAGTAAGAGGACCCTACAGCCTTCTGGGCTCAACATCGATTCAGTACCTTTAAGACCTGAGCTCTCCCATGTCCTTATTCCAACCCCAGCTCACCAGGCCTTGTTACCACATAGTCTGCTATTACATAAAACCCATTGGTAGCTACGAACAATCCCCATTAATAGCTATTCACCTTTCTAGCTAGATTGTTATCCACTCCTTTGTCTGTCCAACTGATCTTCTCTCACTTTTGGCTCTATCCCCACCTATCACTTTCTCCTTACCCCCTTGCCCCACCCTATCTTCTGCATATTTTCCGACATTTTCCAAACTACCATCAGTTCTGAGGGTCACTGGACCCAAAACATTAATTTTGATTTCTGTCCACAGACAGGCTGAGCTTTGCAAGCAAGTTCTGTTTTTGTTCCTTGCAGGAGTCAGGTAACTGGAGCTCAGAAACCTTCCAGGCTTGTGCTCGTCATTGACACTACCTCCATATATCCCCACACAGTAAAAATAAATACATAAAACCCCAAATCTTATATCTTCTTGATATTCTTTCCTCTTGGCAACCAAGTTATTTTGGCAGAGAGGTTCATTCAGAAGCTCACTGCAATTGTCCTATAATAAAATCCATAAAAAGCTGAATTAGCCCCTCAACGTATCTTCCCCCATTCACAACAGAAACTTGTTACAACTTGTATAAATCCTGTGGAACTACAATACATATTACCTCCTTTATATTAAGAGGCGCTGGCTTGATTTGAGTCTGTAGGCTACACTCACCGGGAATCAGGCCAGGCCAGGCCTTGGCCTTAGCCTTCAACATGAGTGAGGCATGAATTAACTTTAATTCAGGCCAGGCTGTACACAGCAGCAGTGAGGCCGTCAAAATCAGGTATCATGGAGCTGCTGCTTGGTGTTAAATAACTATTGGGGACTGGTTTGGGTCAATGCTCTGAGAAGATTTCACAATGGGCCCACAAGCAAGGGATTAATTTAATGTGGTCACTTTGAAGGAGCACTTTGAACAACAGTCTGAATGGAAGAATACATCATCACTGCGCTCTTGCTTACTTGCATGTACATTTTGTCCACAGAGGGAGACATTTCACTAACTGCTTCAAGCTGCAGTATTTAATGGCAAATTAAATGACGTAAAGTCTAAGCTCTTTATAATATAGTGTCACACGCACACATCAGGATTGTTTAAGCCTGTACAAAGGCCATGTGGAGAGATATCACAGCCAGACTGCAGTGTGCTCTTAGCACTCAATTTTCGATGAAGCCTTCGCTTCTGAGGAGCCCTGTACAGACCTGAAATGCCACATAATACAAAAATGTTACAACAGCGAAATATCTATACACTCATTGTTCCTTGCACTTGTCCCTATGATATCGCCGCACAAAGGTTTCCACACAAATTACCCATCCCAACAGTTTACCGGCATCAGTGGGAATGCAGTAGTGGCCTTTTATCAAACTTGCTGTAATGCTGACTTGGTACTGCTGCTACTGGGAATAGTTAACACCAGATCACATACAAACGTACACATTCTGCCAAATGTTTTATAGTGAAAGTGACAGAGGTAATCAGAAATCGCAAGTCAACCCTTCTCCCTTTCCCTGCACCCCTCTAAAACAAACATGCATTTCCTATGTTCATTGTCTGGGAGTGTGGTCATGCCTGGTTTTGCACATGCAGATTTTACAAGGTAGCTGGCTAGTTAAATCACCAGCTTGCTTCACTCAAGTGGGATTTTGGCATCCTGTACCGTGGAAACCAGAGCATGCACATTAGACCTGCTAAGAGTTGGTTGGAACATTGTAGTTTTGTTTGGACAGTCAGATACCCTCTTTGGAGAGCTAAGGTATCCCAATGGAAATGTTTCTGAGGCACCTTTGGGGGAAGGTGTCAGATACCCTTTAGGATTGATAAAGGTGAAATTAATTTTCCTGAAAAGAGCATAAATTGATTGGCACTGTCAAAAAACTGTCAACTAATGTTCAGAAAATGTTTAGACTTTAAACAAAAAGAAGTGTGAGGTACTTCAGAGTGCCAGCTAAGATATGCCACCACAAGATGTGTGCTGTACGAATGATTTCCCAACCTGTCATTTTCAGTGGATGCCTGTCAAGTGAGCAGCTTAATGCATAACAATTGCTTATAGAATACAAAGGTTCATGAGACATTTGGTGACTAAGTGAAATGTTTCCTTTCCTAACATGTTATTTGCAGGAATTTCAGTGTACAGTATGAGGCCATTCAGTCCATCATAACCATGCTGGTCAACAAAGATCTGAATATACTAACCTCATTTTCCAGTCGCTGGCCCGTAGACTTGGAGATTATGATAATACATGAATCTCTAAACATTCATTAAATGTTACAAGAGTTTCTAACTCAACTACCCTTTTATGCAATGAGTTCCACACTTCCACCATCCTCTGGGTGAAAATATTATCTCCACAACTCTCACAGCACCAGGGGGTCCGGGTTTGATTTCACCCTCGGGCGACTGACAGGGTGGAGTTTGCACACTCTCCCACTGTCTGCATGGGTTTCCTCTGGGTGCTCCAGTTGCCTCCCTCAGTCCAAAGATGTTCAGATTTCTATGATTATTAAGTGGTTTGGCCATGCCAAATTGCCCATAGAGTCTGGGGATGTGCAGGCTAGGTAGGTTAGCCATGGGAAAGGCAGGGTTACAGGGATAGGCATGGTTACAGGGATAGGCTAGGGGGGTGTGGTGGTGGGGTTGGGTCTGGGTGGGATGCTGTTTGGAGGGTCGGTATGGACTTGATGGGCCGAATGGCCTGCTGCCAAACTGTAGGGATTCTATGATTCTAATAACTTCTTTTTCTTAGTTTAAATCTATGCCTCCCCCCCAGTTACAGACCCCTCTACTAATGGAGAAATGGTCTTCCTAACCACCCTATCTATGCCCCTGTACCTTGAACATCTCTATTAGGTCCCCTTTCAATCTTTACTGCTTCAGGGAAAACAACCCAGGCTTATTCAAACTTTCCATAGCTCAGACCCTTCAGCCCAATGTTGGAAATCAAGATCCTTTTGCAACTGATTTTTCTTAGTATCTACTGTGTGGCATGAAATTTCATTGAATTGTTCCAGGACTAAACAAGCTTGTCAAATTTCTAGCACATAAAAATAAAAGGAAAGGTCACAACAGCCATTGAGGTTGTAATGCCTCATAGTACTAGTGTCAACAATTTACTTCGTGCCATATGTACCTGACCTTCAATATACTGTTTTGAAAAATCAGAAAGAATATTAAAGTAACTCTCAGATAAAGGGGACAATGCTCATCCTGGCATGATGAGTAACTGGCCATGATCACTGGCTGAGAGAGAGATTTAAACTGGCAATTAACACAGCATAGATTACCAGCCTCCAAAATCAGGTACATCAATAGGGGATGGTGGGGGGGAGACAGAGATGGAGCGAGAGACAGAGAGAGAGAGAGACAGACAGAGTGTGTGTGACAGAGAGTGTGTGTGAGACAGAGAGCAAGGTAGAGGGAAAATTCAGGGGACCGAGTCACCACGCTCTTGGGAGGAGACCGGGTGTTCCACTACATTAGACTAAGAAAAGAACAATGGCTGTTAGTACCTGAGGCTACAATTGAAGACTGATTGATTGATTGATTGATTGATTGATTGATTTGCCATGTCTACTTGTTACATGTATTTGTTACAAAGGCTTCAGGAATGAATGTTCTATCACCTCATAACAGCCACGCACCCACCCGTCCATTCACCAGAATGGCTTTGGGATCAGTAAAGCATTCTCTTCTGTCATTAATTTCCTTTTCTTGCCTAATTGAATGGCACATTGTATCTAAACTGCTGCTTAAGAAACTCAAACTTTCTGAAATTTGCTTACAAATAGTCATCTGCCTATATTAGATAATTGTGATCATGAACTCCCAAAAAACTAACACCAGGCAGCATTCTGGGAAATCCCTCTGCATCTACTCCATAAGACGTAGGAGCAGAAATTAGGCCATTTGGCCCATTGTGTCTGCTCTGCTATTCGATCATAGCTGATAAGTTTCTCAACCCATTCTCCCACTTTGTCCCTGTAACCCTTGATCCCTTGACAATCAAGAACCTATCTACTTCAGTGCAATCACATCCTATTTATAATATGGTAACCAGAACTGCATGTAATATGTACTTTTGTTGGAACCTCATTCATGTTTGTATAGTTCTGGCAAAACCTCGCAGATCTTCTTTCTATGCCAATACAAGCAAGTATCTCATTCACCTTCCTATACAATGAAATATCTGTCTCCAACTACCTTCAGGGACATGTGGATGTGCACACCAAGATCCTTCTGCTCTTCAACGCTTCCCAGGGTCCTACCATTCAAGCTGTAAGCCTTTGGCTTATTAGCCCTCCCCAAGTGCATCACGTCACACTTTTCTGGTTAAGTTCCATTTGGTACTGCTCTGCCCAAGCTGATCAGTCCTTTGATGTCCTCCTTCAGTTTATGGCTATCCTCCTTGCTATTTAACATCCTACCAATATTTGTATCATCCTCAAACTTCTTGATCATACCTACGACATGTAAGTCCAAATCACTAAATGTACATATCAGCACCGATGAACCCCAATGGAAACAGACTTCCAGTCACAGAAACATTCCTCTACCATCAATCTCTGCTTCCTGCTTCTCGGCTAATGTTGGTTCCAACATGCCACTTTTACTTGGCTCCAATAGCTCTTCGTAAACTCCTTGCTGAGGTGTGTGTGGACCACATGAAATACATTGCCCTCATCACTATCCTATCTACCTCCTCAAAAGTCTCAAAGTTCTTAAGTATGACCTTCCCTTAACAAGTCGAAGCTGACTGTCCCGAATTAATCCAAGTCTCTCCAAGTGCAAATTTATTATGTCCCTCAAAGTTCTCTCTTTTAACTTCTCCATCAGAGGTTAGACTGACTGGTTTGTAAAGTTCCTGGTCTATCCCTTCATCCTTTATTTATAAAATAATGGACAGCTTTTGGCCTGTGGCCAGAGGGGACTCGAAATTTACTGCCCTGATATCTTCACCCTTGCCTCCTTCAACAGCCTGGGACACATCTGGTCTGGGACTGCACTTTCAGGGCTGCTAAACCTCCTCTCTCTATGCTGATTTCTTCTAATAGTTCAGTCCTCTGCCCTAATATTCCTGCATTGTCCATTCAGTGGGAAGACGTGCAAAGTACTCATTGAGGGCTCTGCCCATATTGTCAGGGTATATACGCACATTATCGCTATGGTCTCTGATGGGTACTACTCTCTCCATACTTTGCTCTTGCACTTTGCAAAATACCTTTAGGCTTTCCTTTATTCTAACCACTAATGCTTCCTCATGCACTCCCTTAACTTTCCTAATTTCACTTTTAAGTCCTCCCACTGCACTTTTTAATCTTCCTCTAGGGACTCTGCCTTATTGAGCCCCTTTGCATCTGCCATAAATTTCTCATTTTCTTAATCTTTAAAACCTTTGACATCCAGGTTCTCTAATCTTGGTTCCAGCTTCTATCTTAATGGAAACATATTTACTCCATACTCGAACTATGTCCTTTTTGAACGCCTCCCACTGCTCTGACAGTTTTATTGAAAAATAGCCATTCCCAGTCCATTTCAGCCAAATCATATCTTAGTAAAATTAGTTTTTCTCCAGTTGAGGACTTTTATTCTGGCCCATCGTTATCCTTTATCACAAACATTCTAAATCTAACTGTGTTATGGACATATCTCCTAAATGCTTCCCTGCTTTAATGTCTTCCCCCTGCCTAGCCTTACGTAAATGCAAATATTTAATCTAAAGATTAGGTCCACAACTGCCCCCTCCCTTGTTGGGCTTTCTATCCTAGCTAAGAAAAAGATCTCCTGGATGCAAATTAAGAATTTTGCTCCCTACCTATTTTGCACTCTAATACGTATCTGAAAATGTTAAATATAAATATGAACGAAGGGGAGCTTAACTAAAACCCCCTACTTTAACTGCATTACACTTCTCTGAAAATTTATCACATATTTGAATGTGGGTCACATGTGGGTGAATCTGAAACATTAATACAAATTGGAAATGTTATTTTGTATACATTCTTGGCATAGTTACAGTAGCTTCTTCGACTGTGATTTAACTGTCAAGCAGCCAGTATTAATAGCTTCTTCAATGTGACACAGTTGTTTCTTGCTCACAGTAAGGAACAGTTGTGTGTGTCATTTGGTGCTGATTACTTCCAGTGACTTGGAGAACACCACCACCAAGTCAGCGGTGCATCATTATAGAAAGAGCTCACATTTACATACCACCTTCACAGTCTTAGGACGTCTCAAAGGACTTTACAGTCAATTTGCATATCTGAGGTGTAATCAATGTAAATTCAACAGGCAACTTTCACAAAGCAAGATCCCATAACTGTCAATGAGCTAATGACCAGATGATCTATTTGTTTACAGAATCCCTACAGTGTGGAAACAGGTCCTTCGGCCCAACAAGTCCACACCGACCCTTCGAAGAGCCATTCCCCCTACCCTATATTTAGCCCCTGTCTAATGCACCTAACCTACACATTCCTGAACATTATGGGAAATTTAACATGGTCAATTCACCTAACCTGCACATCTTTGGACTGTAGCAGGAAAATGGAGCACCCGGAGGAAACCCACGCAGACATGGGGAGAAAGTGCAAACTCCACACAGACAGTTGCCTGAGGTTAAAATCGAACCCAGGTTCCTGGAGCTGTGAGGCAGCAGTGCTAATCACTGAGTAACCATGCTGCCGGTGTGCTATTTGTTGACGGATAACAAGTTGGCCAAGACAATGTGGATAACTCTCCTGTTCTTTATTAAAATAGTGCCGGTGGATGGTTGATACCCACCTAAGGAGGAGATGGTACTTCAGTTTAACATCACAGTTGAAAACCAACACCTCTGACACTGCTGCACTCTTTTAGCGTTGTACTGCATGTGTCAGCCTAAACGAGTAGGACTTGAGCCCAGGTATTTCTAATCAGGACCACTGAGCCCCAACGTACTCCATCAGAATTTGGTAGTTGAAACTGTCACATCACTTCTCTCCAAACTGGGATTGTGCCTGGAGGTGTATCATGATGCTATCCTCTCCAATTATTGCAGATCCACATGGCACTGCATCCAACTTGCCTGCTGCCTGGTTATGGTTTCAGTCAGTGGGGCACACATTCTGCTACATCCAAGCAGTGAATATGTGCAAAACCATTTGTATACCTCTCAAACTGGTAGCGGGCCAGTCAAACTATACCCTCTCAGCTGTAGGAGGCCACTCTACAACTTGCAAAATGATTGCAGCTTTAGATGATGTGCACAAGGAACATCTTAAGTTTCTTTGGAACAGTTTAAATGTCCTGTTTAACAACCTTTCACCTGTCCTTGCATCAATATAACACGCATGCACACCTGCTCAGCAAATGCACAGGATGATACCCACCTTGCCTTGTCACCTGTTCTCCAATGTTAGTGGATAGATACCTCTTTGCCAGAGATATACTGCCTCCCAATGAGGGGAGCAGAATGCACACACACTTGGACATGCATTGCTAGCAAGCACTTCGATCCCTCTGGCAACTGCTGGTCAGGGGCTGGATCACCTGCCTTTAGAGGAACTAACATGGAGAGGTGGAAGCAAAGGGAACAGCAACAAAGAGCAAATACCACCAGATGCCCATCTACTAAGAGGAGTAAAGAGAACCCCAGTTTGCATAGACCTATGTTGTAGATCAGAAGCCCAATCTCTCACCAATTCCTGTGCCATTCTTCCTGGTCTTGTGAATATCAGATTCCCTCTTCTTCCTTCCTCTGCAAATGCTGTGGGTTGATTGTTGATGCCTTTACACGGATCTGTTTCCCCTTTCCGAATAACAAAATTATACCAAATATGTCATTCCAAACAGCCAGTATAGGCACTTGGTCCCTCACCAACCATCTATCCAGTCTATTTGCTCCTCATGGCAGTGTTCCCACAACACTAGATTGGCTGGTAGGGTTATCACGTTCTCACCCCTGGTGTTCTCCTCGTGGGGCTCCACACACAATTAATGGAGAGATTGCGGAGACATCGTGAGCTGGCATAACTGCGTCATATTCTTACTTGCAAAGCAAGCATGGGGAAAGTGGGTCTCCTCAAACCCTGCCCAAGCTAATGGACTCAGCTCTGAAAATGTGAGTGCAAGTTGGGTGTGAGTGTTTAAAATCCTTTCCAATTCACGAGTGCACTAGAAGGCTTCGTGAACTGTCCATGCCAAGTTAGGTGGTTAGGGTCCAGGCTAGCATCCAACTGGCAACAACATGTTGCTGCAGCTAAAGGATATCCTGGGTCTCCATTATACTACTGCAGGAAGCAGAGAAAAAGGTGAAACCAATAACGAAAAAACATTCTGGCATTCTATATCTTTAGCCAGCACCTCAGTGAGTTAACAAGCCTGAGTGCAATCCACATGATAAAAGTGGCCTTTCTGGACAACTGTCTCAAAGATTCCCGGGTGACAGAGGATTGTGCTCTTCCAACTCACTTTCTATTTGATATAAATCAGTGCTCATCTCAGAGAGACCACATAGATGTGGAAAACAGGTACGCTGACAGCAGGAAGGAGTAGATAGTTACCTGTACCCAGGCCTCCTAGCTGAAAGAAAGGGACACTAGCACTGCACTTTAACAGCCCAACTAGGGAGCAGGACACACATGAGATTGATGAATAATACTTTCTTAATGTTTGTTATGTGAGTGCTTGATTTATGAATGCTTCTACTCGCAAAAATGATCCTATAGAGCAGCATAGTGGCTCAGTGGTTAGCACTGCTGCCTCACAGCGCTAGGGACCCGGGTTTGATGCCAGCCTCGGGTGACTGTCTGTGTGGAGTTTGCAAATTCTCTCGGTGTCTACATGGGTTTACTCTAGGTCCTCCAGTTTCTACTCACAATCTAAAGTTGTGCAGGTTAGGTGAATTGACCATGCTAAATTGCACATACTGTTCAGGGATGTGTAGGTTAGGTACATTAGTCAGGAGTAAATAGGAAATGAGTTTGGGTGGGTTACTCTTTGGAGGGTCAGTGTGGACTTGTTGAGCTAAATGGCCTGTTTCCACACTGTAGGGATTCTACAATACAGAGGCGCAATTTTAAAGGTCCGAGATAATATCATTTACAGTACTTATGAATGGTCATTTTACACTGTCCTGCATTGCATACAAATCAACTTAAGAACAGACTTTAGATCAGAACCCATTTTCTGTGTCAAATCCATGGCGTTTGTTACAAAGTTGAGCTCCTGACAAACCAGAACTAATTGCACAGCTTTGATTTGTATTAATCAGCCATTCTGGTACAGTGCCAGCAGCTAACTACCAATCATCCAGTCAGTTCCAGAGAAGAGGGAGCAGCTCAAATTCCACGACTCAGACCTGACAGACTCTCCAGTTCACTCTCAGGGCCCAAAACCGTCTCTGTTCACCCCTCCTCATGAATCCTGTCACTGACATCTCAGAGAAGATTCAGCGTGGCCTTAAAGAAGACCGCGTTTTCTCTTCAATTGCTTTGAACACTTCACTTAATTAGTTACAATGAAATATATGAGAGATGGGAGGAAAGGGCAGCTGTGTTAGCAGTCAGGGTTAGTCCAATTGCGTAACAAAGGGTTTGCTCCTTTTCAAATTAGCAAGAGAAGCCGGGCCTCAGGGACTGGACCCACGGATGGAGTCTGGGGGCTGAGGCATGTGATGAACCTACCAGAAATATGCCAGCTTTAATAATAAAAGCCTGTCTTACCAGCTACGACAACTTTCCAGACAATTAATTTTAAAAACATTGAACTCGATTCAGTCAGATCTGCATATTTCCAAGCTCTGGTAAAGTAACTCAGAAATCCATGAAACGTTACTGTTCTGTGCTGGCCTCATTTTTACCAGCTGTAAAATTGACTACGGAAATAATGTGGGAATACGATCAACATAGCATAAATCCAGACAACAGACTTCTTCAGATGTTAATATTGGTCAAGAAAATGATTGGCAGTGAACATTTCAATGTACGCTTCAATGCAATAATAACTTCCCAAATCACACATTTACGATAATGTTGGTCGATGAAGGAAAGCCTACACTATGATTAGAAACCTGTACAAATCTGATGCCAGCTTATTGGCCTGTAGTCATAGTAATGGAGATTGTAATGAAATGTGCATGAGTATAGGCAAAGAGAAAGAGTGAACGCATTAGAGGGAGATAGGAGGAGACAGTGGGAGCTGGTAAGTGAGAAGCAATAAAAGGTTGAGATGATACACATTGGTCTGCAATCTATTCCATGGTATATGTGTACCTTTAAGACAGTTACATGACATCACGACATATGATGCTCTGGGATAAACAACTCATTCTTGCTTTCAGTCACTCTCATTGTGTAATGGAGTCGGTGCAGTCAACGTTGTAGAGGTTGGTTCATAAAGTCTATTCAAGGCTAAGACAGCAGATTTTGAGTCAGTAAGGAAATCACAGGGAAAAAGGCAGAGGAATAGAGTTGAAGACTATCAGGTCAACCATGATCCAATTGAAAGGCACAGCAGACCCAGTGGGCCAAATGGCCTACTCCTACATCTTATGGTCTGTGCGTAATGCATAGTAATATGAGTAAACACAGAACATAGACTGCGTATGTAAGTCTATGATACCACTGCCTTGTAAATACAGCAAACTTTGTCATAACTAGCATCGTATTGACTGACATGCTTGATAAACCAGAAAACGTTATGTACGTCAAATACCCTGATGTATGCTGTACATAAAGCATAACTGTGATGTGAATACTCCCGCATTACATTTCTATTACTTACTGTTTGTTTTTACGTTGATTTTAGGAGGTGAGTTGATGTTTTTAACATAGATTTTCTTTAAGGGATGTTGATGCTTGGAAACTTCGCTTGGTCAGGGTTTACAGCGGTCACACATACCTCTCAATTCTCCAGAATATTTGATCAACCAGCAGACTCCTGGTCCCACTGGTGCCAGTTGGCTGTCATGTTGTAAATAAACTTCAAGCTAGCTGACTCAATGTCACAGGGGCTGACATATAGAAAAACACAAATGGCATCAACATCAATCATTTCCACATCACCACACAGGTTTTAATCTGACAGACTGAAACACCCATCCTGATTTATGTGGATGAAAATTGGATGGGCTTTATAAGAGGGAGGCTACTTTTTCAGCATACTGCTCACACAGAACGAGCATCTGATTTTAAGAGACATTTTTGCCCGAGTTACCATCACCAAGCAAATTCAAAACCATAAGCATCATATCATAATAGTAATAAAACAGACCATCAATTCTCATGATTTCATCTGATTTCCATAATGAGTATAATTGGACTGAATTTTTTTCATATATATATAAAAAGTGAAGAAGTCTCCGAATTAAAACCTGCTCACAGTAACCCCCAGACAACAATATGAGCCCAACTGAATGAAACCACAAGCAAACAAGAAGCAGTCAGAACTGATTTTTTTTTTAATTGGAAGGAACTGAAACCAGTCAGATATGAAGAAATCTCCATCGCCTGTATGATTTACAACTTTTTGCTAAGTCTCACATATTGGAGATGAAGGACATCACTGCAAGTATCTAGCTTGGTCACAATGAATCCAGACACAGATAATGGAGGTGAATTTGTGACAACACCTACAGGTGATTGTCTTACTTGTTCCTGCTCTCTCTGGAAGAACAAAGTCAAGTGAGAAAGCAAATTTGAAAACTGAGAACTCAAAGGTGTTTGCGACATCCATGGTTACTGCTGACCTAAGGCTCCCCTAACTGACCGTGGTCTCACGTTCAAATCTAACACTTCAAGAAAACTTGAAGGACTTTAAACAGTATATTCTTTACCCTCCTTTTTATATCAGACATTACCCCTTTTTAATTTTGACCCTGAATTTGTCTGTGTGTGTCTGATGTCCCATTTTTGTTATTTTTCTCAGGGGTAAATAATAACGGAATAAAATTGCTCTTCATTTCACTCAATATTACTTAATCTTCAGCTGGAGTGCTATGTGCTACTCTTCATTAAGAACGTGAGAGTGCAGAAAATGTTCACAAGAATAGTTCCAGGGAGGAGAAAATTGAGTTGCAAAGATATTTGAGACTCTGCCTTGGACAGAAGGAGGCCAAGAGCAGTCTTTGATGAAGTTTTTAAAATCATGACAAAGGGACTAGGAAGAAACTGTTCCAAATCTTGAACAAATCAAGAATGTTAGAGCACGAATTTGAGGTAATTTGCAAAAACAAACAAACATAAGGCAAAAGAGTCCTTTCACACAGTGAGTGGTTCAGGATTGAAATGCATTTCTTGCATTTGGAGGGAGGTTCAGTCAAGACATTCTTGAGGGCATTGTTCCTATTTAGTGATTATCCAAGGTACTGGGTTTCCCGAGAGAAGACAGAAGAATGGCACACAGTTACAATCTTCATTCAGAAAGCCAGTGGAGATATAATGGGCCAAATGGCCTCCTCCTGCACCATGACAATTCTGTGACCTTAGATCTCATGACTGGGTCTCCAAATTGCATTTTCATTTTAAGTAATGCCAAAAAGGCTGACCAGAAACCTGTATACGTTTGGTTGTGGCCAATCCAAAGCTTCCTCTGTCAAGAGATTCTGCAGTACTTGTACCAGGAGACTGGAGAGGGAGAAATTGGAAATGTAGCAGAGTCAGCTCTGTCTCTACCTCTGTCTGAAGCACAATTCTGAAGGTGCTATGTAACCGCAAGTTGCTGTTGTAGATGTGTGGTTATGGAACAGAGCAAGGGAAGCCTCATGGGTCAAAGGGTTCCAATGGCCTGTAGATTTTTGTATCTTGCAATATTCACACTCTCAAAATTTAAAATAAAAATTCAGCAATGTGCTATTCTTCTGGACTTTGGATTTTTATAACAATATTTCTGAGTTTTGTCACTCAAAATAACTATCTTTGGTGTTATTTTGCTTTGGAGGGGGTGGGTAGGCAGAATTATTTATTACTGTTTATAACGCATGATTTAAAAAATGTCTCCAAAACCTGTACTTCATTGTCAAATGGCTCCACATTCTCATATCCTTCCACATGTTCCCAGCACCATGTCCTTAATTTTGTGACAACCAATGTCTTTTGTTAGTGCAGAGGGTTTTATTGAATGGCTGGTGACATGGGGGAAGAGTGGGAATTCAGCTTGGAAACTCAAAGTGGTCTGAATGTTATCACTTTGCACCCTATTCTAATTCACAATCATCCAAAAACCCCAATTCAGACTAGATGCTTTCATCACTGTTAAAGGGAAAAAAAATATTTACATGCTTTTGATATCAGCGTGATAGTGGGGTAAAGATATACCCGTATCTTGTGAAGAATGGGAGCTAGGCCAGAAGTGATACAACAGGAAAGGATAGAGAAGAGAAAATTTTGGAAGTTGCAAATATTTGTCTTTTTGATGATTTCCTCCCATGGGTTTAAACTGTTGCTCAAGATAGCACAGTATCTTAACTCTTTGTTATCTCAGCTAAGTGACCATGCTTCGCCTATGAGAATGTGTTTACAGACTACTTGATTATTGACAACATGACAGTCAAGCCTCAGTCCTATGACCGTCCACACTGATTGATATTCACATAGATATCTCTTTTCTGGTTAAACACGTTGGCACACAGGCCAGTCAAGAGTAAGAGACAATCCCTTTACTGAGAGTTGCTGGGGCTAACTGTAGTGTATTGAATGGTTTCCTAAGTAGAGCAGATTGAGGATTGAACTTGCTCATTTGAGCCTGATATGAAATCACTCAATCAATCCGTTCAAACCAGCCACCAGGAGAAAATAATATTTCAGATGCTTTTAAGTGACAAAGCCCATATGGGAACGAGCTCAATTCTCACCCATGCTAGCAGCTCCTCACAAAAATAAAGCAAAGGACCACTTAACAAACATCGGTATTGTGGAAGTAAAGAATTAGTCTTTTCGAAAATACGAACTGAACGGTGTTACTACGGACTTTCTGAAGGTCAGCTTTACGTGGTCACTACCTTTACTCATACTTGGTTTTTTTTTACATAAAGGTTGAAAAATGTTTGAGGAGGTGACAGTCAGATAGGATTTAGTATTTTAGTGCATGCCATGCAGCTAACAATTTAGGCCCTGGTCTCCTACTCAAATACAATCCTCTTGGGCAGCAAGATGCCACCGAGCTGCCAACAGGCACTTACCTCCCAGGTCAAGTCCCACGTCCAGCAGGTGGTTCTTACAGAAACCTGTGAATGTTACTAAAATCAACAGAACTACCCTTTTTCTTTATGGAAAACAGAAGCAAGCACAGTTAGTTACATCTATGTACAGCCTAGCACAGAAACAGGCCATTGAGTCAAACTAGTCTATATCAGTATTTCAGCTCCACACAAGCCTCCTCCCATCACACTTTATCTAATCCTATCAGCATATCCGTCCATATTCCTTCTCCCATTACTGCCTCTGACACTCAATCTTGCCCTTGCCTAGCTTCCTGTTACATCTTTGTCATTCACCTTGACTCCTTGTGTTGGCAAATCTCACTTTGGCTAAAGAAATTTCGCCTGAGTTTCCACAGGATTTATATTTGTGATCTTTAGTTCTGGTCTCCTCATTAAATATCTCTACATTTACTTTGTGACTTCATAATTTCAAAGATCACCTTCTGCTTCCTCTTTTCCAGTCAAAAAAGTGCCATTTTGTTCACTCTTTCCTGGTAAGCACATCCTTTCAGTCCCTGGATCATACTTCTAAATTTATTTTGTACTCTCTCTGGTGCACCCATATATTTTCATATTCCAAATAGTAGCTGGCTGACATCTAACCTATTGAAGCATGGGTAGATTTTAACATAATGATACAAAATTATCAGAAAAAAATCTGACTTGGACAGTAATTGTAATTATCAGGGTTAGCAATGATCTGCTTCTTGACACCAGAGAACTGACAGGCTTGTATTTCCATTATGTTCGTGGTACTATAATCACTATGGATACATCATGAGCAAATATATAGAGAGACCACATCATTAATAAATTAAAAGATGAATGATGAGCAAAGTTCAATCAGTTATAACCACATTGTTTAATACTGTGACTCAGAATGAATGTATCTACACATTACTACTTCCAAAAAGATTTTAAATGTTCAGTAATTTCAGTTTTTACTGACAAAATGCAATTTTAGACAGATTCTAGGACACATTAACATTGGATGATGTTTGTACATTGATACAGACATCCTTATGGCATCTGATTGTGAATGTGCAGTTGGTTGGGAAATCCATCCTTAACCTAGCTCCTTCCATAAATCATGCTTCCCACATTTGTTTGCTCTACTGAAAGAAGTAAAACAGAAACAGACAAATCTGCCAAGGACTCAAACTTTCCTCTGTAATTTCCCAGATATAACATAGCAAAGATTCAAGATGCCTGGCCATGATCACATACCACACATTCAAACTTGGCAAGTCATATTCCCCTGAGCACTCGATCACCCCCAGCCTCAAATTTCAACCCATACCTTATCCAAATATTAGAGTCAATTGACAACACAGCTATCAGTGGTGCTGGGACATTACACCAGGATCCACACTGTTCAGGTGGACAGTGCACTGAGGGACCTTGCCTGCTTCTAGCTCAGGAAACTGTATGCACACCACTCGACACCTAGTATCGGTGGCTGAATCTCCTCAGTACTGCAGCACACCCACAAAATATCACTAGAAACTCTATCAGAAAAAAAAACACTCGGCTTGTCTCAAGCCTTAAAGACAGTTAGCCTCTGAAAGCAGGGTCAGAGTTAAACAACCTGCTTTCACTGACACTATCCTCCTAGTGTTTTTTTAAAGACTGGGTTCCTCCTTCTCAAAAGAAAGCAAGTTTAGAGGAGAGAGAAGCAGAGTTCCAACTGAAAGCAGTAGACCTACAACATTAATTCTGTTTATCCCTCCACAGATGCTGCCAGACCTGCTGAGTATTTTATTTCATTTTCATTTATCATCTCATTTTCTGTTTTGGGACCCTGCTTTCAGCACAGCTAAACTATTTATGATTCCCATTACCAGTTTTTCTCTTTCCCTGGTTTACTATTATCCATAATCTTTGATCTCTCTCTCTGGGCTCCAACTCCACCAATCTGTTCAGTCCTCTACTTACCTCCAATCTCTGTCTCGAGCAATATACCCCATCATTTCCTAGCCAACATCAGTTCTGAAGAAGGATCACTGGACTTGAAACGTTAATTCAGCTTTCTCTCTACAGATGCTGCCAGACCTGCTGATTTTCTCCAGCATCCGCGATTTTGTTCACTTTTATCATTGCTGAGCATTTCTGTTGCTTTTCCAGACTATGCGCAGTAGGTGCAGCTGTGGCCTCAAAACTGCACATCAAACCCAGAATGCTTTCATCAACCTGTCGATTTCTCACAATTCAAAGCAAGTCATGTGGTTCAAGATTCATAGAATCATAGAATCCCTACAGTGTGGAAACAGGCCGTTTGGCCCAACAAGTCCATACCGACCCTCTGAAGAGTAACCGACCCAGACCCATATCCTCAACTACTCGACGTTTCCCCTGACTAATGCATCTAACTACATATCCCTAAACACTATGGGCAATTTAGCATGGCCAATTAACCCAATCTGCACATCTTTTGGCTGTGGGAGGAAACCGGAGCACCCAGAGGCAACACACACAGACACTGGAGAATGTGCAACTCCACACAGACAGTCACCCTAAGCTGGAATCGAACCTGGGTCCCTGGTGCTGTGAGGCAGCAGTGTTAACTACTGTTAAACAACATAAGTAACATGGAAATTTAGTGCTAAAATAAGTTAGCGGATAATTTGAAAGAAGCAACTGTGAATAAAAATAGGAATATACTAACTAGATGGTACAAAGTACATCCATTGCCTCAATGCTCTAGGATTATTTTATTAGATTAATTGCTTAAATGCAAACTGCTGTGTGACTTTGAGAGAAGAGATATAACTTTATTCAAAGTATAGGTTTTAAAGGGAGATTTGTAGAACAATGAGCAGGAGAGTGGAACTGATTGGTGGTCCTTTTCAACAAGCCTCCTTTGTCCTCCTGACGTGCTGCAAGGGTGTCATGTTAAAGGAACCACATTTACCAGTCGTGTCGGACAATTACATATTCGTGTGACAATCCTTTCCTAAGCTTCCCTTTACTGTAAATATCAAGCCTCAATTAAAGCAATGGTTCTTCTATATCCACTTGAACAATTCAGCTCTACAATATGATAGACAGGGTAATCAGTTCCAGATGTCACCATAATTGTCTATAAAGACTAAACCTTAAAAAGGAGGGGGGGGTGAGAAGGAAGGATTATATGCCAGACATAATCACAGCTGATCTGCAGTTTAAAAGGTTTATTTACGTGCAAATTAAGGATCCAAATCATATGGGAACCAAACAATCTTGGTTACTGAAAAGCACCTCAGCAAACGTGCACACTAAGAATAATCTTCATTTCAACAGCATCTTTATAACTGAACTGGCTGCCATCTGGAAATTTTCACTGGCCTGATGATAAACAAAATGGATCGAAAAAAAAAAAGGTGGCTGGCAAACAAGTTATGATTTGTTCTGAATACTCTTTACTCGGCTGCACTTGTCAAAACTGTCCATGCAAATTAAATAAATCTTGGATGCTTCCGGAGAAGCAATAAAACCTACACTAAGATTTACTAAAAAATATGTGGAAAACTTTACTATTTGGCCTGTTTGCTTGTACACCTATTCAATTTGAAAAATCACTAGCATTTTCTAAAGGAACATTAACACCAGAGACCAGTGAACTGACGTCATCCAGTCAGTAACATGACTGAACACTCATGACTTGATTACTCAAACATTCTTTAACTGGGGATACTGCTAACATTTGTATTTAACAAAAACACTGACATGTTTTAGTATGGGTTCATCCGTTCTTCAAATAAGCTCAGGCCAGACCTCAAAGCATTCCTTGAATGGTGTTTATTAACATGATATACAAGATAATTAATATAACATGGTAATTTGGCAGCAGGTATCTCCACCTAGAGCTGCTGTAGTTCCAATCTTAGAACAGAGTGTCTATCACACACCTACCAAGCTCACACTTACATCAGAACATACCTCCCTCTCTCATCTGCAATTTCAGTAAATAACTGATAAATCATTCATCTCTACAACATGCACTTTTAACATTTGGTAACTGAATAACTACTTTAGTCTATATTGCACATTTAACATGCGAATTCTCAAATGCTCTTCAATTGAACTTCCATCACTTATTCACAGTACCACTTCGTATCCAATAGTTACGATCGAGAGATCCCAGATCATTGTGAGAGACATCAGCTGAATCACTCCCTTGTAAACTATGATTCTTTGAAGCTAATTATTTTTGTCAGATTATCAATTCAAATTGTATGTTAATTGATAAACTGTAGCACCCAAAATGGCACACACGATGAACCAAATAAACATATGACTAGGAAATGTTTGTCAATAAAATACCCATCTTCTTTTAAGACTGGGATCCTTCAGAGGTACTACTATGTAGTGTTTAAACCTTAACATCAGCATCATTAAACAGTGATTAGAAGCTGGATATGTAAAGAGATTCTGATTGGAAGCAGAATTGTCTTCTCTTCGTCATAGATTGCTCCCCAAGGGAGGTTAATCTTTACCTTTGTGTGAAAGAAGAGTGCAAAAAGAACATAAATTGTTTCAGTAAAATGCTCTTTCTTTAAAAAAAACCAACTTTACATAAAACTGTTAGATTAAAAGCAGCTGCAAAAGTGTCTGGACTTGGGAGTAGTGAAAGACTGATAGTCAGCTCAAATGGGTGTAAGAAAACAATTAGCTGTTCACCAAAGAAATTTATTCCCTTACTTGATTAAATCAACATTTTAAAGACAAATAAACCAAAGATCTAAATTTCTAGTTAGAATGATTGATTAAACAGAAGAATGACTGTACAAGGCCATATGACCATAATAGGCTATTCAGCCAACTAATTCTGCTCTGCTATTCAATGAAATCATTGCTGATCAGAATCTTCAACTTCACCTGCCAGCTTTCTCTCATACCCTTAATTCCCTTACCAATTAAAAATATGTTTATCTTAACCTCAAATATACTTAACAACCTAGCCTCAGAGCCCTCCATGGTCAACTCAGATTGACTACCCTCTGACAGAAGATATTCCTCCTCATCTCTGTCCTACTTGGCTGACTTCTTATTCCGAGATTAAGCCCTCAAGCCCCATATACTTCCACGAGAAGAAATAACTCTCTGCTTCTACCTTGTCAAGCTCCGAAGGATCTTATATATTTCAATAAGGTCACCTTGCATTCTTCTAAATTCCAATGAGTACAAGTCCGACCTAATCAACCTCTCTCATTGATAGTCCTTCCCTACCTGGTATCAGCCTTATTTGTACTGGCTCCCAATGCTAATATATCTTGCCTTAGAGAAGAGGATCAAAACTGTTCACAATTTCCAGCTGGCTAGTGCCTTGTACAGTTTTGCAAGACTTCCCTATTTTTATGCACCATTTCCTTTGAAATAAAGGCCAATATTCCATTTGTCTTCCTTATTACCTGCTGAATGGAGTATGCTAACTTTTTGTGATTCATGAACGAAGACACTCTATAGCTTTTTTCAATCGTTTTTTGTTTACATAGGCCTGGTATAGCCTTGTATGATCAGGCATGATGTGTTCCAGCTGCAAGGCCTTCTATTCTATCCCAATATTACATTTCATTAAAAATTCATATATGCACCTTTATAACTAAACCTGCCTACCAAACCTTATCAACGTCCAATAATATCCTTGCTCCCAAGTGGTGGTGCTGCAACACCTCTACAGGTAAGTTGGTGCAAATTCAGCATGGCAGGTAATCATAAGCAATTTCCATTGTTTCATAAATAATGATCAGAGGATTTTCTATCAGGAATCAGATACCAGGAAGTGCAGGGAAACTTAAAGCAATCAATACATTAAATATATATGCAATAACAATAGAAAAAAGAACAGCTTTACAAGATTCTCACAGATTTCTATCACTTGGTCTTACATTGCATCTAATTTACATATATAGGCTGTGTGCACATATAACATGCAAACACCATGTTCACAATTTTAAAAATGGATTTATACAATAACTTTGTACATACGGCCCTATTCAAAGAACAGAAGGGGAGTTTTTACATGTACCCTGACCAATAACTATCCTTCAGTAAATCACGTGAAACAGATAACTTGGTCTTTTATTGCTTCTCTGAATTGGGATCTTTCTTTGTGTAAGTTGATAGCCGCCTTTCCCAAATTACATTACAACACAGTTTCATCAAATGTAACACACTTTGGGAGATCTGGAGGTTGTGAAAGATGTTATAAAAATTGAAGTTATGAACAGCATAAAACACTTTCAATGAATCCTCAAAAGTGTTAAACTCTCAAATAATTACAGTTGAGCCTGGGTTCAATCTAAACTGGAGAAAGTGAGGTCTGCAGATGCTGGAGATCAGAGCTGAAAATGTGTTGCTGGAAAAGCGCAGCAGGTCAGGCCGCATCCAAGGAGCAGGAGATTCGACGTTTCGGGCATAAGCCCTTCTTCAGGAATGAGGAAAGTGTGTCCAGCAGGCTAAGATAAAAGGTAGGGAGGAGGGACTTGGGGGAGGGGCGTTGGAAATGCGATAGGTG
>NC_057721.1:15986048-16145570 GCF_004010195.1 Chiloscyllium plagiosum | reverse complement strand
CCACCCCACTCCGGCCTATCACCCTCACCTTGACCTCCTTCCACCTATTGCATTTCCAACGCCCCTCCCCCAAGTCCCTCCTCCCTACCTTTTATCTTAGCCTGCTGGATACACTTTCCTCATTCCTGAAGAAGGGCTTATGCCCAAAATGTCGATTCTCCTGCTCCTTGGATGCTGCCTGACCTGTTGCGCTTTTCCAGCAACACATTTTCAGCTTCAATCTAAACTGATCAAGTTTTCAAAAAGTTAACAGCGTCCAAACCTGCTACCATAGTGATGCTCAACGTACTTCAGAGAAAGATGGATGAAGAGTGCAGCTTCCATGTTTGGACGTTCCCACAAACTGCTCATAACCCAACATTACCATCCAATTTGGAGAAGACATTGTTTCTCCTCCAACTCTCACACTTCCCTAACCCCAACATGTGGAAATGGATGATTTCACTGGGTCTCGCTGGCTGTGCTGAATGAGCATTATGCCCAGACTGGTCTATTCCAAGTCCCCAAAGCGACAGCTACCATTCTAAATGGCAACCAGATGTCACATCTCTGATCTGAGCCAAGGTTTGAATAGATCAGAGAAATAAACAAAAATGTCACATGAATGCGGCAGATCTAAACTGAAAGCAGAGAATTTTAAAAATTCACAGCAGGTTTAAGGTTAATCCATTTTCCTATTTCAAGTGTTGATTAACCAGATGTTTTATTTCTGTTTTGATGTTGGAATAAATAAATTAGTATGACTCGCATAACGTTTTCTCAGGAAACTTCCAGTTACTGTGAAAGATGTGAAAATATTCATCTTCCTTTCAAATGAGAGCTTGTCTATGGTATTTCAAGGAAATATTGATGCAATCTGGACCTTTAAATAGGTTTACATTTCAGATGTTGGGAGGGTCATCTGATTTAATGTCATGAGCTCAGACAAGATGTAAGTATTTGTTCTGTGGTTGTGTGGGTGTTCTCCATATGATGCCTGTGTTTTTATATAAAGAGAGTCATTATTAAGCCAGCACTAGATTTCAGTCTGCCCACCACTTTGTGATCCATTGGAATCTGCATCTAAGAATGCTCATTTTTCTATCCCATCTGCACACATGACTACAAAGAGATCAAACAGGATTCAGCCAGTCTACTGCACTGCTGCAGCATCTGGGAAACCAAACTAGCTTTTTGAAGAGAGCTCCTTTGCACTGAATATGAAAGGGGTTCAGCTCATCCACCATCATGTACACTCCAGGCTGTACCTTCACACAGTCTAGGAGATACCTAATCTATGCAGTTTCCCATCTCCATCAATGCAGGTGTGACTTTCCATAGAGCTTTTGCCTTTTTGAACAAGCTTCGGGTTCAAAATGCATTTTTCACAAAGCGTTTCTTTGTGCAGGAGAATTACGGATGTGGGAGCAGGTTGGTTAAAAAGCAAGATAGCAGCCCAACTGCCAACATCATCGTTCCACCCGCAGCTGCCACACACCCCTATATACCTCTCAGATACACCACTTTCCCTAATGATTGTCTATACTTCGTCACATAGTATTTACTATATGCAATCCTCAGGAATTCTGCAATGCTATGGGAATTCTTTTAAATCTATAAAGATATGAAAAAGGGGCAGAGGTAAGCATGAAAATGGGAACTTTTTTTAGGAATTAGAATCCCTACAGTGTGGAAACAGGCCCTTCGGCCCAACAAGTCCACACCGACCCTCTGAAGAGTAACCCACCCAGACCCATTCCCACTACCCTATATTGGTCCCTGACTAATGCACCTAACTTATACATCCCTGAACAGAATAGGCAATTTAGCATGGCTGATTCACCTGACCTGCACATCTTTGGACAGTGGGAGGAAACCGGAACACCCAGAGGAAACCAACGCAGACACGGGGAGAATGTGCAAACTCCACATAGACAGTTGCCAGAGACCGGAATCAAACCCGGGTCGCTGGTGCCCTGAGGTAGCAGTGCTAACCACTGAGGCATCATGCCACCCTATGTTAATACTTTAACTGGTTGGTGAGCCCTCTTCTGAAGGACTGTGTGCAGTTCTGGTCACCCTTATAGGAAAGCTATTAAACTGGAGAGGGTTCAGAAAAGCTTTACCAGGATATTGCCAGGAATAGAGGGGTTCAGTTATAAAAATAGGCTGGGACTTTTGTCATTGGAGCATAGGAGTTTGAGGGGTAACCTTATAGAGGTTTATAAAATCATGAGTGGTATAGATAAGATGAATAGCAAAGACCTTTTCCCTAAGGTGGGGCAGTTCAAAACCAGGGGACATATTTTTAAGATGAGAGGAGAAAGATTTAAAAAGATATGACGTGCAATTTTTTATTTTTACACAGAGAGTGGTTAGTGTGTGGAATGAACTACCAGAGGAAATGATGGATGCAGGTACAGTTAAAATGTTTAAAACTCATTTGGATAAGTATATGAATAGCAAAGATTTAGAATGATATGGACAAAATGCGGGCAGGTGGGACTAGTTTAGTTTGGGAACATGGTTGGCATGGACCAACTGGACTGAAAGGTCTGTTTCCATGCTATATGATTCAATGACTCTATGGCCATTAAGTTGCATAAATAAATAGCCATGCACCTGTAACTATAAAGGTAGAATATATGATTACACCCCTTTAAAGCTGTCACTTATTCATGCCAAATAGCTATTATCAATGCACCATATCTTTTGGAACTCAGAAACATTCATAAATACCACAGTTTTCAAAACATTAGCTTCCCATCTCCAGAGGCTGAAGCTGCAAGAATACATTGGGACTTCTACATTTCAAAGCAGATTGTTTGTAAATAAATAATCATAGATTCCCCACAGTGTGAAAACAGGCCCTTTGGCCCAACATATCCACACCGAACCTCCAAAGAGTAACCTACTCAGACCCATTCCACTAACTAATACAAAAGACTTACACATCCTTGAATATTTAGCATGACCAATTCACCTGACCTGCACATCTTTGGACTGTGGGAGGAAACCAGAGCACATAGAGGAAACCCACGCACACACGCGGACAATGTGCAAACTCCACACAGACAGTTGCCTGTGGCTGGAATCAAACCCAGGTCCCTGGTCCTGTGAGGCAGCAATGCTAATCAGTGAGCCACTGTGCCGCCCTATTGGGCAAATTCCAGTGCCTGGATTTGTATTAATCTTTTAACACTGTCAGTCACTCAATTTTCTACATTTTTAACGCATTGGAAAATGTGCTACAATGGAAAAATGTATTCCATGTCAATATAGTGCTCAATTGATCTTTGCAGGACAAAGCCTTACAATTAAACGCTGCAGCAAAAACACATCTACAATACAAAACACTTCACCTTTCAGAATGTTTCCATCCCCTCAGAAGGCTTCCCAGTAGTCACAAATTCCCAGGAAGCTGCATTTTTATTTAAGAGTTCAAAAAACCCACATCGGTGCATGTGTATGGTGTGTTCCTATGGTCCTCACAATAGTGACCCTAGCCTCAGAAGCTGTGCATGTGTGGATGGCAGGTAAATCCTTCCTGACCCTTGGGATGGCTTCAGAAAAATGGCACTGGTTTGGGAAAGCACAAGAAAACCAATCTACCATCTTAAAAAACTGAAGCTCGGTACCTTTTTAATTTCTCCATTGAGGGACAAAATCCCAGTAACGTGACTGAAATCTATACACATTTTAATTTCTGGTGATCTGCTTTATGACTAGTTGTAACAGAGCAATTTCATAGACCAGAGGGCAAGTTTAATAAGCAAAATTCAAATTCCTTACCCATGTTATGTAGAAAATTATGGGGTGTTTGACCACAATTGCAATAATGCCATGAATAAAATCCTTGCTGGGTTAGGGAGCCTTGTAGCTTCTGATCTTGTTCCCAAGTTGAGGTTAATGGAAAAGAAAACAATTTGGAACAGCAATGGAAGACGAATAATTCTTTTGGTACCCTTAAAAAAATATGAATTTAAATACTGTTTAGTTTTGGCATTGAACTCTTCATTTAATTAAAATGTTTACCAGTAACAGCCTGGATTCCTCTGCATTATCGGTTACAGGGCAATATTAAAGCGAGTTTCATCTACCTATTGCTCACTGCTAGTTATTGGGCAACTGCAGTTCCCCACACAGGGCAGAGCACCTGGCAAGGCCTCAATATGCTGCCCAAGGATAAATCAGTGAGGTCCTTCGACAGTCCTAAGCACAGAGTTATTCCTTGGCAGATACCGTGAAGAGGAGGCAGTAACAGGAGCGAACCTGCCTGCAATGCATTCTGGGCTACATATGGCCAGAACTATTTGAGCTGCGGGCACAAGTTCCCTCATTCTAAGGAAAATCACAGAGCAATAACACAAGAGTGAAAACCCTGAGCTTACGGACTCTCCCTTATTTTTTCCCCGTTTGAAGCACATGGGAACTGCATGTTTCTTTGTGGCCTCTTTAAAGACAATCATTCTTTATATGTTTAGCTGCACATAACAGCCTGAACAGAGGCACCATCATACTATCAGATTGTTTATAATAACCTACATTTGTATAACCCTTTCATCATAATGAAATGTCCGAAGGCGTTTGTTAATGTTTTAAGGAGACAGTGAAAACAAGAAAGCAAGGAAGCGAGGTCGAGATGTGCAAGAGAGAATTCCAAAAAATTTTGCCCCTGCAAACTGAAGGCACAATCGCCAAATGATTTGGCAATTATAACTAGGAATGTACAACAGGCCACAATTATAGATATCTGGTTGTGGTTGTGGGCTGGAGGATATTAGACAGATAGGGTGGGGCAAAGGCCATAGGGAGAGTTGAAATAAGGATGAGGAATGTAAAATTAATACATTGCATGACTAAGAGTATTGTGAGTTAAGACACTGGGGCCTGCAGGCCCCAATGTCATCCTGCTCCCAACTAGATTTCATGGATTTGGACAGGCAAGCTTCCCAAGAAGCATATAACCCCTGCCAGGAACCACACAAATGTAATAGACTACAAGTCACTCAGAACTAGGAATGCTCACAGTTATTACTGACCCAGCCACTCAAGGAAGAAAACAAAACGCACCATTGAAATTAAGGGGACGCATTTTCTGGAATTTAGGAAAATCCTAAAGATGCATTAAAATGTCAGCTGGCATCTCCCCAGATGCAGAAAACGGGCCCAGTTTCTGAGATTCACATTTTTTGCGAGTGCAGGGCAAGGAGCAAGACATGGATCAAACAGGATTGAAACCTGAACTCAGCAAGTCCATTTGAAATCAGTGCGGCTTTCAAATAATACTCCAGAACGGCTGCTGCAAGGATCTCAACCTGCAACGTGGGAGTCATAAACTGATGAAGTAGATAAAAAGGCTCTTGAGCAGATATAATCTGAATAACTGCCAGCATCTGAGGTTTTTTTTTTATAACTCCTGAAGAAAGCTGCAAGCTCCTCAGCCTCAATGCTTTTGGACACCTTTGATACAATGTCAAAAGAGCTCTTTGTTGACCTTTGCCCAAGGACTAGTATTATGGATTAAGGAACTGTGATGGAGGGATATGGACTAGAGGGTTTCTCAGTTTTGAAAATAACTACCGACAAAGAAATGGAGGCCAGACTTTTAGGCCTCATTACTCACCTGCCCCCTAGGCACCCACAGCCTGCTTCTAGGCCAAGCAGGCCTAACTCAAACCCATACCCACTGCTCCCTCCCCAGAGTAACACTCCCGCTTTGTTGTCAAGCAGGACATTTTCAAACTCAACCTGCTTGCCTTGGTAGCCAAGATCCTCCATCTGGTTTCAGGAAAAGGGTTCCTAAACCTAACATAGTGAGTTAGAAAGAGCTGGTAGTCTGTAATTATGTCAAAGTGGCAGGAGGTTGATAAAGCCACTTTGGTTATTAACGAGAAAATATCAGACAACACATTGGAATTGATTGATGTAAAGGTACAGTAACGTACAAAATTATAGTGGAAAACCAATTTCAGTACAGTAAAAGGAATTTTACACAGACAATTGGAACCTCTCTGTCCCTCTACCTACACTTAAAGTTAACATGAAGAAGTATCAACGTGTTACAGGAACTTTAATGAATCTCATTTTCCTGCTAAATGCAAATAACCTGGCCATAATTGCAGATTCCAAATGTATAGAAACACAGAGGGGGGGAAAAGAAAAATCAACACTATTTGCAGACAACGAAAGCCATTTAGGGTGATGGAATCTTAATAACTGCTGCATAATTCTCCAGAGAGGGCCCGTTACATTTACATTAACTATAATTAATTGAATACAGAAAGCTCAAGTTTAAAGGAGGTAAACCAAGACACCAAAGAGTATTTATAGCTGTGAGAAAGATGCAAAACTAACCAGAGGAAAGCAATTTGCAAAATTTCAGGCAATTATATCGTGTATTTGTACATAAACATTTGATACTTAATCCAGCAGGATAACTGGTTTCCAACCCACTAGTGGTGAATTATGCTTTAGAATACATTAAATTAAAACAGCTAGTCTCTCCCAATATGCATCCTGATGATGATGAATACTCTACTGACAACCTCCATTTACCAAAAACTTATTCTGACAGTTGAATCCCATTACTGTCTGGTAATGTATTAAATCAATGATAGTAGCTTTCGGTGAGAGATGCAAGAGTGCACTAGATTTATTGAGTCTGATGAAATGGCGAATTTGATCCCATTGATCAGCTACAACATGGTTATGCTCCTGAAAAGCCTTTCTCTATCCACCATGATGCGTATCAAACATGTATGAACAGAGAAAACAATAAGGTCATCAATGGACATTCACATGAGCATTCAATAAAATTTAAAATATTCTTTAATTTCTATAAAAGCTGAAGCTGCTGTAAAACAGCAGAGCAAAATTCAGAGCCAGAGGCAACTTATAGGCAGTGTTTAAAACCTCTTTGTATGCATGTGGATACAGACCCATAAATAGCTCAGAGATGAGCCCCTGTGGCACAGTACCTTTGCTCTCTTGGCTTGCTTCATCGTTTTCCCCGGTGGTTGTAGTTTCCAAGATTGGCTTCATTCTATACACAAAGACAAACTCAGAGACAACGCTTTCTTCTCTCTGGCTTCGCTTTGTTTTCCTGTCCTTTTCTTCTTCACCTTAAACTCACACGGGGGCAGTGACTGAGCTGCTCTGTGCAGTTTTTGTAAAGCACTGTTTTTTTTTCCAGAGATGCAGAGGTCTTGTCAGATCTGATTTTACTCAACTCACTGGTCTGTGAAGATTCCTGCCAACGACCAGTCACAATATACGTCACAGAGGATTCCACTTATAAAACAGCTCTTCAGAATTAAAATTCTGCTCGAGTCCCTGCCCAATTCCAGTTTAAAAGTACATTTCTTCATCCACTGCCTGTTCTCTGAAATGCTCTGAATAAAATGACAATGAGCCGCATCACTGAAGAGTGGATTGATTACATTATAAGAGAGTTTGTGTGCACAATGAAAGGGACCCCATCCACTCACAGCAGTCACCAAGTAAACCCCATCATGTGCTGTCTCGGAGGAGAATACACATCCACCACACAATGGGAGGACCACTTTTCTCAAAGAGCACCATTAAATCGTGCTCTGAATGTTTAAACTTATGCCAATTGTCTCTTTGCTCTTTTCCAAATTTCCATGCAAATCCCAGCACTGGCTGCTGGATTTTGAGCGAGCACTGCACCTTATATTTACAGTAAATTCACAAATCATGAAAAGTACATAATTAACACTGAGGTCAATAAAGCTGAAGAGTGAACCATTAGTTGTTTGCAAAAATACTTTCTTAGCTCAATATGAAGATACCAAATCAATTAAATTGTATTAAAATGCTATAACTCAATTATTCATAAATAAACTCCTATCTTATACTTATTTAATATATAACTTGGCAAGGCCCTGCTAGACTGCGATTCTGTTGTAAGTCCTGATGCCCAGAGAATTCAATAGAAAAGGTGAACTGACTGAGCAATACAAAACCTGAATATTGTAGTAATCTGACACACCCTGTTCAAGTAGACTTTCTGGTCCTTCTAAGCTTCCCTTTCAGGTTTGTTTCTACACTCTTCCCGTAATAGTCTCAGTTGATTTCAGTGGAGAGGAAAATCAAATTGAATGTAAGACAAGTGCTGCACTATTTCCCAATGGTAAGTTTAGGTTAAAATTGACTACACCCCACCTCTGCTTCCCACCAAATCTCTACATTGTCCAATGATGGCCTTTCAAAATTAATACATGGCTTGTGAGGACTATTGGCTGGGACAGCATTTAATGCCCAGCATCAATTGCCCTTGAGAAAGTGGAGTTAAGTTGACTTCTTGGACCGCTGCAGCCCATTTGGTGTATCATAGAATCTCTAGAGTGTGGAAGCAGGCCATTTGGCCCATGAAGACCACACTGACCCTCCAAACAGCATCTCACACCCTATCTTATCCAGAGAACCCTACATTTCCCACAGCTAATCTACCTAGCCTGCGCATCCCTGGTCACTATTAGCAATTTAGCATGACCAATCTACCTAACCTGCATATCTTTTGATGTAAGTAAAGCTACAATGCCATTATGGAAGAAGTTCCAGGACTTTGATTCAACAAAAAAAAAACAGCGAAATTTCCAAGTCAGGATAGTGAGTGGCTTGAAGGGGAATTTGCAGGTGATAGTTTTACCATGTATCTGCTGCCCTTATTTGTCCAGATGGATGTGGTCAAAGGGTTTGAAAGAGCTATCTCAGGAACTGTGGTGAATTTCTGCAGTGTATCATGTAGCTGGTACACTGTACTGCTATTGAGGGAATCAATGTTTGAAGATGTGGTGCCAGTTAAGTAGGCTGTTTTGATATGGATGGTGTCAGGCTTTGAGTGTTGTTGGAGCTGCATTCATTCAGTCAAGTGTGGAGTATTCTATCAGACTCCTGACTGTTGCTTTATAGGTGATTGACAAGAGTCAGGAGGTGAGTACCTACTGTGGGATTCCTAGTCTCTGACCTGCTCTTGCAGCCACAGTATTTATATGGCTAGTCCAATTCAGTTTCTTGTCATTGGTAACTTCATTTTGAAATTCAATGTTTCAGTATCTGAGGAGTTGCGAATGGTGCTGAACATTGTGCGATCATCGGTGAACATCCCCACTTCTGACCTTATGATGGAGGGAAGATCAGTGATGAAGTAGATGAAAATAGTTGAGCCAAGCACACAATATAGAGATGACCAACCTTCAATAACCACTACTATCTTTCTTTGTGCTAGGTATGAATTTAACCAGCAGATGGCTTTTCCCCTAAATCAAATATTGCTAGGGTTTCTTAATGCCATAATTGGTCAAATGCAGTCTTGAAATCAAAAGCAGTCACTCTCACTTGCCCTCTGGAACTTGGCACTTTTTCCATGCTTGAACTAAGGCTGTAATGTGGTCAGGAGATGAATGGCCCTGGTGGAACACAAACTAAATGTCAGGGAGCAGTTTATTGCTGAGGAAGTGCCCTTTGATATCACTAGTGATGTCCCCTTCTATCATTTTATTGATGACATTATTTGACAGGAGAAAGTGAGGTCTGCAGATGCTGGAGATCAGAGCTGAAAATGTGTTGCTGGAAAAGCGCAGCAGGTCAGGCAGCATCCAGGGAACAGGAGAATCGACGTTTCGGGCATAAGCCCATTCCTGAAGAAGGGCTTATGCCCGAAACGTCGATTCTCCTGTTCCCTGGATGCTGCCTGATCTGCTGCGCTTTTCCAGCAACACATTTTCAGACATTATTTGACAGTATTGGAACAGGTTGTGTGTGCACCACAGTTACAACACCAATTTCTAAATGTGTAACGAATACATAACAAGTATTGGCTGAGCACCCTCGATATCCATTTGACTGCTGAAACAGAGAAGTGTTGCTTGATTGACAATTCCAGGTCTTTGATCTCTTCTGTCAATTACACAACTTCTTTTACACAGGATTAAAGAGTTCGAGTGCTTTTAGTTTCTGCTACTGGTATTTTAAGACCAGCTATGATCTGATTGAATGGTGGAGCAGAGTCGATGGGCCAGATGGCCGACTCCTGCTCCTAGTTCTTATGTTTTTATACTCTTAAAGGATCAGGATGAATCAAACTTATATTATCCTATTGTAAGAAGAACATTTTTTAAAAATGAAAGTAAAAAAGTTATGAATGAATGACTTTTTTTAAAAAACACATTCCTTTGTCATTATAGTGTTTGTTGATTCCATAGTGTAAAGTGGTTGAAATGGAACAGCTTGGTTTAGAGACCACGAAGGACCTGGGATTGATATTGGAGCATAACCTGGTTTAGAACAAAAAGCCTTTTGAACTTTCTTTACATCCAGACTACAGTTTGAAACATGGCTGAAGTGGTACAGTCTTTGGCTTTTCGAAAAGCTGGCTTAATTCCACCGAAATTGCAGACAACTGGTTCACGTCTATCCCTATTGTGCAGCTAACCAGGTTGAGTGTGCCAGTTCACAATCCAAATCAGGCAATACCCTTAAAAAGGTGCTTCTGAAAAGTTTAAACCCCCGATTCCCAGAATTTGGCTATTTTCACTCCTCCAGCGTATCCCCGACTCCATAAAAATCCAGTCTTTTAAAACAATTACCTGAGTTTCTAAATACAGTACATCAATGGCACCAGCATTAGTTTCTATTTATACACTACTCCTGTCTCTTCAATGTATGCAGGGGAGGAGATTTTCCACTTGGTTTTCCGGGCCAAACTAAATTAGTGAGTTATGATGTTTGGCTCACACAAAGTAACTTTCTTAAGACATTCCTGATGGGTAAAGTTCTTATTAGAAGTATCACAGCAGAACACTACTCTTGCAATTTCTCTAAACTCTCAGAACATCCAAACATGACAGGAAAGAGGGAACGCATTAGAGGTTGCACAGGACCAACATTCAAACCTTCCTTTCCAACATCAGTCAGCATAATTCCTCGCACTGGAATAACACACCCCATCACATGCATGGCTATATTCATATGATTTTCCCCTCCCGCCTTCCCAATAATCCCCAATCCAAATGTCCAGTCCCACTGTGTTGTCTGCCTACAAATCCCTTGTGCATCCAGTAAAACTCCCCAGTGAGGATCATGCATAACAAAGTCACTTGGAGAAATCTAACTCGTCTCCAATATAAAACCTGTATTTCAATTGTGCCCTTAACCAGGTAAAGCATCCCAAGGCACTATGTAAGAGCACTGTCAAACAGAAGTTGATATCGAGCCACATAAGGTAATGGCAGCGCATGTCACCAATGGACTGGTTGGAAGTGGATTTTCAGGAGAGTCTTCAATGAAAGAGAGTTCGAGAGCTGGAGGAGTAGAGGGATAAAACTCCAGAGCTTAAGATTTAAGCAGCTGCAGACATGGCCACCAATGATAGGTCAAATGAAAATTGGAGGACATGCCCAGGAGACCAGAATTTGAGGATCACAGCTATCTCAGAGGTTCTGAAGCTGAAGGTGGTTATGGAAACAGGGAGAGGCAAGATGGTAGCAGGATTTGAAAGCAAGAATGATAATTTCTACTTGGAGGCATTGCTCAACTGGAGCCACGTTTTCAATGAGCACAGTGGGTAACGGTCCATGGGGCTTGGTGAAAGTTAAGATATAGGCAGCAGAGTCTTGGATGAGCTAGAGTTTATGGAGGGTGAAATATGGGAGGGCGGCCTGGGGTTTGCTGAAACAGCTAGATTTAGAGGTAAGGAGGGGGGAGGATTTCAGTAGCAGGTGACTTGCAATGGCACGGAGTGCAGCAATATCAAAGTGAGGGAAACAGACAACCTCTCTGATGGGACAGACGCATAGCCAGGAACAGGATCAAAGGTTGATATCAAGGTTGTAAGCAGTGAGTCAGCCAATGATAGATACCAGGGAGTGATGGATTTGGCAGCCAGACCGAACTTGCAGCAGAATTTCTTAAGAAAACTGCGGAACACTTGAATGCTTACTCATTTTCCTGCTGTGCAAATGCAACTGAGCTTCACCACATTTAGCCGTGAAGATTGCCCCAAATCACATTCTTCATGTTAATACTGCAGCAAATTTGGAAGTATTTTTAAATGAGTGTGGCTTCAGCAAGCAATATGTATCGTGTGTGTGTGTGTGTGAGAGAGAGAGAGAGAGACATGGCAGAAATAGGAATCACAAAGACATGTGCTGTTGGTTTTATATAACTCTTGCATTTCAGTCCTACGATGGCTTCGCTGTTAACATTGTCCCGTGGAGCAGCAGCAAAGTGGATGCGGCCCATGAGAAAGTGATGTCTCCGAGCAGCTTGCCGGCCCTGGGTCTTCACGGGTGAATGATCTCTTCAGATCTATTCAGCTCGGCTGTGAATAGATAATGGGAGAGAGAGCAGCAGAGTCTCACCATTGAGAACAGCTCCTATTGTCCTCTCCTTCATCATCATTCATATCGGAGCTGTGACATGGGAACTAAATCAAACTTTCTGGGGTAATTGCAGCACAAATTCTGAGAACGCCATTTGCATAATGCTAGCTTTTATTTGATTGTTTCTTTTCCAGAACACAGCTAATGGCTCAAGGTGGGGGTGGGGGGGGGGGGGGTTAATCTGGCACCAGTGGTCTCCATACATAAAGTGAAGGAAGATGCAACTTGAGAATCTTAAAAAAGGAGCCTGAAATACAAACCTGGTCTGCATGCCGTTAAAAACCCTACTATTCCAGAGAAATAAAAAGAAAACTCCCCTCTGGACATATTGCCATTTCTTTGGAAACATTCACAGCATTCTGAATCACACAAATCTGCAAACAG
Source organism: Chiloscyllium plagiosum (assembly GCF_004010195.1). Classification (NCBI taxonomy): domain Eukaryota; kingdom Metazoa; phylum Chordata; class Chondrichthyes; order Orectolobiformes; family Hemiscylliidae; genus Chiloscyllium; species Chiloscyllium plagiosum. Next base: position 16,132,800 of record NC_057721.1, on the reverse strand, counting down.
GAACTGCTTTTGCCAGCACTTGGCAACAACCTCAGCCCACTTACCAAATCGATTTAGTTTGACAGGCACAGAGAAATTATTTTTTTCTAACGCACATCAATTAATAAAAAAATGCAGGTTACCATTTTTATTACAAATACAAAAGCCATGATAACTGCTTGTAAAATGCTCTTCACAGAACTTAATGGCACATTAATTCAATGAATGTATTGAAACGCTGGTTGCTTTGCAAAGAATAATGAGCAATAAAGACACTTCACAATTAAATTTTAATGCACAGATGAAAATGGATTTTCACACTTAATTAATGGGCTCAGTCAATAAAGCTAAGGGCAGGTATTAGCTTGAGACAAATAAACAATTTAATTACCCATGCAAAATGCTGTGGTTTTCATGTGTCAGGCTATCAATAAACACAATAAGGATAATAAAGGACTATAGTAAGGTATCTTGACTGTGTCATGCTGTTAATTATTAGCCCACATACTACTTTTGCATGATTTTTACCCAGATTTAACTTGGAGGTTTCGTGACTCAGAATAAGTAGCTTGAAAATGAATTTGCGCAAAGCTAGATTCTATGCCAAACTGATGGTATAAATAAATAGTTGGACATTGATTTAAAGTTAAACAGACATATTGTCCTTGTTTAACTTTGCTGCATGTCTCATAACAACCCTAAGTTGAAAACATCAGGCTTTAATTAATTGGCTTCTATCAGCATCACCAATGGACACAGCACGGAGTGTCAAAGGTTAAGTCACTGGATAAACAGATACAGCAAATGGCTACCACTGATTCTACCTTGCTACAAATCTCAGTGATGGGAGAAACAAAACTGAGAAATTTTCTTGCCTCTGGTCTATGCCCAGTGATTTCTATGCCAGACACCTCTGACAGCTTTTCAAACAGGTCACAGCACCAGCCACAAAGAGCCTTCTTCCAATTTGTGCACAAATAGTGGAAACTGCTGTGTTCGATTAAACAAGCACAAATGGTTGTGGAAATCTGTAACTTACTCCAAAAAGCTGTTGAGGGTAAGACAATTCAAAATGTTCAAAACTAAGATTAACAAAATTAGGTTTAAGGGTCACCCAGCTAAGGTAGGTAAACAGAGATCAGTCATGGTATAACTAAATGACAGGACAAATTTGAAGGCTATTCAGCTTTTTCCTCTTCCTGCATTCCTTATGATGTCAACTCCAGTAATTTCGCTTCTATACTTCTGTGATTTCTGCTTAATTACAAAGTCTTCCAGTCGGCTAGGTGAATGCTAGCAACGCACACTCATGGTTATCATTAGTCCAACAGCCCATTTGAAGATTATAAGGCTTTAAAACTGGAACTTGGCAGATGCATGGTCTGATAAACACAGTGTATAAATTGCAACTTCAAAACCTCACAAAATATTGGAAACAGAACTCCAGCCAACATCCAGCCTGACGTGGCTTGCACTGCTAAAGATATTTATCTTAGAAAATAGGGAGCATGACAATCTCACATTCTGTTGCTGATGCCACAGGAGACGAAGTGAGTTGAGATATTTCAGTGCATCCCTCAGCACCAGAAAGAGGAAATGCATGACAGTTGGCAAAATCTCATTGGCCCAAGGCATTTTGAAAGCCATGATCAAATGGAGGAGCAGACTCAATTGGGCTGAATGGTCTTATATCTTATATGTTATAGTTTTATGGTCTTATAGAAAAAATGGATTCATTTGAGGCAAGACTGTGAACTTAATGTTCCTTATTATAACATTCTCAACCAATTTACATGTGGAAAGAGAGAATAGCATTAACACTGAATTCTACGTCAGTGTCAGGCGTAAAAGAGTAATTTTTGATTTGGACAATAATGGAAAATATTGGATTAGTTGTGCATTCCTTCCAATTTTAATTTCTCTATAAGTTCTCAAACTCGGGTGTAATATTTAGTGTGTGGTATTGCGGTGGGATTAATAGATTAGGATGTAAGATCTAAAATTCCCTTGTACTCTGCTGCCATCTTCCTAGGTCTAAGATAAATGAGACAAAATTGTGGTCAATGTCTTTGACAATTTCCACCCTCATTCTCCATAGTACCTTTGGATGAATTTTGTTCTGGTGCCTAATTAACTAACTATACATACAGTCAGCAAATCCAATACCACCTTCTTTTCAATTTCAAACCCTCCAAAATGACTGAATTCCTCAATTAAACATGGCTGTCTCAACTACTCTCAAACTGCTCTGGCCACATGTCCTGTTTACACAGGTCCGCTTGATGTTGTTGTGCGTAGCATAGGTCCCACGAGGTAAGCAGGGACTCGCAGTGAACAAGATGATCAACTCTCAGGGTGGAGAAACCATTACCGCCTACAATGACAATCTCCAGGCCATAGCAGACACACTTACCCATCTTATAGATGATTCCTTTCATTAATGGCGGATAGAATTTTCCACTTCCTTGAGCAGTGTGGATGAGTGAGACAGATGGGAAAACACAGTGGGAATGGAAAAATCATACTGCCAACAGCGATAAATATATTTTCAATTTTCCTTTTGGGCTTTAAATGAATACTAGAATCATGCAGCATGGAAACTCTTCGGTCAAACTCATTCGTACCAACCAACTAAACTAGCCCCACATTCCTGCATTTAGCCCTCCAGACCTTTCCTATTCACGTACCTATCCAAATGTCTTTTAAACGTTGCAACTGTACCTACCTGTACCACTTCCTCTTGCAGTTCATTCCACATATTAACCACCCGATGTGTGAAAAAGTTGCCCCTCAGGTCCCTTTGAAATCTTTCTCCTCTCACCTTAGAACTATGCCTCCTAGTTTTGAACTCCTCCATCCTAGTGAAAGGTCCCTTGCTATTTACCTTATCTGTGCCTGTCATAATTTTATAAAGCTCTATAAGGTCACCCCTCAACTTCCTACAATCTAGTGAAAGAAGTGTCAGCATGTCCAGCCCATCCTTATAACACAAACGCTCCAACCCAGCAGCGTTCTGGTAAATCTTTCCTGAACCTTCTCCAATATAATAATCTCCTTCCTGTAACAGGGCAAACAAAACTGTACACAGTACTCCAAAGGTGGCCTCACCAATGTCCTGTAGAACTTCAAAGTGACATTCCAAATCCTATCCTCAAAGGTCTGAGCAAATAAGGCAAGTGTGTTAAATGCCTTCTTAAACACCCTGGATAGAGGCAAAAAAATTCTGCAGAGGCTGGAATCCAAAATAGACAAGCAGAAGGCTGGAATAACACAGAAGCAGGCAGCATCAGGAGGTGCAGAATCAACATTTCAGGTTTAATCCTTCTTCAGGACTGAAGGTGGGTGTCCTTTTACACCCACCCCCAGTCCTGAAGAAGGGTTACACCCGAAACGTCGACATCTCCAGGAAGATGCTATCACAGTTCCAGTTTAACAAATGACTTAAACCTACTGCAGTGTTAGATAGGGGGACACTGGTGTATTAAGTATTATACAATTAATGTCTTGGGTAATGCAGATGGAGTGGTGTTTTGACAACTGCTGCTTGCTCCTTTTCATTCAGTGGGATTATACAGTTTGTGTGTGTTTAAGATCTTTGTGTTGTTATTTTAAGTAGATAGTTTGGAATATTCTCTTTCATCTTTGTTCCTTTTTTTAACTAAACTTCTGCTTTTATTGTTCAGTAAGTTCCACACGACTGTGTGCTTATGATTCCCTGAGAGACTGCATCATTAAAACCACAACAAAAAGTTCTGAAGCAGGTTTTTATCTGGCTCGGACTTGTCCAGTGTTAACATCTGCTGGGATCATAACAGCAGCCCATGAGCCTTTGTGAGAGACATGGAGGCATGTGAAGTTACAGTATTGTTACAAGTGTATTCACGTTGGTGTGAATAACAGAGAGAAGATGGTGGTGTTTACCCTTGCAGAGTGCAAAAGATCACCAACCTTTATCCTGTTCTAGACAAAAGTGAGGACTGCAGATGCTGGAGGTTAGAGTTGAGAGTGTGGTGCTGAAAAAGCACAGCCGGTCAGGCAGCATCCGAGAAACAGGAAAATCAATGTTTCGGGTAAAAGCCCTTCATCAGGAATGAAGCTGGGAGCCTCGGGGGTGGAGAGATAAATGGGAGGGGGTGGGGCTGGTGGGAGAGGGAAAGGTAGCTGAGAGTGCAATAGGTAGATGGAGGTGGGGGTAAAGGTGATAGGTCAGAGGGGAGGGTGGAGCATGTAGGTGGGTAGGAGGATGGACAAGTGGGACAGGTCATGGGAACAGGGCTGAGCTGGAAGGTTGGAACTGGGGTAAGTTAGGGGGAGGGGAAATGAGGAAATTGGTGAAATCCACATTGGAGGAAGAATGCCTCATATTCTGCCTTGGGACCCTCCAACCCCATGGCGTCAATGTAGATCAGTTTCCTCATTTCCCCCCATCCCCCAACTTATCACTGTTCCAACCTTACAGCTCAGCACTGCCCTCATGACCTATCCATCTTCCTTCCCACCTACACAGTCCACCCTCCCCTCTGACCTATCACCATCACCTCACCTCCATCCACCTATTGCACTCTCAGCTACCTCCACCCCCACCTCCCACCAACCCCAAACTCCTCTCCTTTATCTCTCCATCCCAGAGGCTCCCAGCCTTATTCCTGATGAAGGGCTTTTGCCCAAAGTGTCGTTTCTCCTGCTCCTCGGATGCTGCCTGACCTGCAGTGCTTTTCCCTTCATCCTGTTCTGTTGTGCATTGCGTTTCACCCAGGACATTGCACTGACCTGGGCTGCTATCTTAGTCCAAGTTAACTGGGTCTGGTAGCCTTTCCTCTTTGCCAGTCAACAGGAAAAAGGATGGCTTTCCTCTCCATCAACCCGATGGAGGGGCCTCTCTGCAAAGTGGGAAGCTCATTTGCCTTTCTGGGCCATTCTCTTGGGAATATCACTGAAGCACAGCAAAGAGAGGATCACTTCTTTGCTTCAATGTGATGCATAGCAGGGTGTTAACATGGCATCAGTAGCACCCACATCCCACATCCCAATGCCAAGCACATTTGCCTCTCCTGCTGCAGGGCACCATGATATGAGCAGTTACATGAGAGGGCTGTTACATAATTACTGAAATTGAAGAGAGAAATGTCAACATGGGTCATAGTGGACTGGCTATCATGAATTGCACTTGGTGGAAAAATCACTTGCCAATGTGAAAATTCACACCCATGAGTTTTAGCTGAGATAACAAAAAGCTAAAATATAATGTCTGACATTTGATTAATTTTAGAAGATAAATTCTGACTCTATAGACTGAAATGGAACATATTCGATCCTACAGCACAGTTATTCCTTAATTAGCTGCGGCAAGAGAATTATTACCACTGATAACACAACAACTTGCCAAATATTGTATATTACAGTGGAATTCACAACTTTTTTTCAATTTATAAGCCAACACTAACATGTAAATTGAAAACATAACAAAATGGATTGGCTGTGAATATTGTATCGTAGCAGACAGGATATGAATAATTCTCACTTGGTCCAGAACGATGCTGCACAGACCACTTATTAGCAACAAAATATTATTCTGAAGGGATAACTTCCTAAAAGGCTCTCTGTGTTTTGGTGTTATTTTAGTGTAGCATATTTGCAATTTCTTTATGGCCAGTATTTCATTTTTGCTAATGTCATAGTTAGAAGCTGCAAGGAACATTTCATTTCAGAAAAGTGATGACTGCGGATGCTGGAGATTAGAGATGAGAATGGGGTGCTGGAAAAGCACAGCCGGTCAGGCAGCATCCGAGAAGCAGAAAAATCAACGTCTCGGGTAAAAGCCCTTCATCAGGAATGAGGCCGGGAGACTCGGGGTTGGAGAGATAAATAGGAGGGGGTTGGGGCTGGTGGGAGGGGGGAAGGGTTCAAAACAGTATCAATTTCAACATCATCTTAAAGCAATCCAATTTAAGCCATCCTTGGCACAATGTTTATACTTTCTAAATAAAGATCTTCAGATCCAAAATTATTTCCAAGCTTTCCTCTTCATAGTTCAATTTGGAGCAATTTTACTTCAATTATCCTCTAGGTCATTACATCTTCATAAAGAATAACATAGATGGGTCTCTGGGTGAGTCTGGATAAGAACCATGCAATTATCTTTATGATATGTTTGATTTCTCATCCTTAAATGTAGCTCCACCTCCACATGCATTTGACCGCAGACTTGACAAAATTTGCAACCCAATTCTAATTGGCACTGAGCATCCTAAATATAGGCATATCTCAAGAAAGGAACATAATGATTCCCTACAGTTGCAAATAGTTGACTGGCAATGCAGCTAGAGAGATAGACAATGCAGTTAATTTGTTATTTTCATATCTTCACACTGTTCTCTTTGGAGGAGAATGCAAAATAGATGAAGGAATTATGAGCTGAATAAAAGCTTAACAAGCTGCACAGCAAACCCCCTTTTCCATTATTTTATACCAGTCCATAAAAAGCTTACCCTGAACAGTGGAGGATTTTATGGACTCCCTGAGCCCATACACTTTGAATCACAATACTATGTTGGATGTCAACCCAGAAGCTGTAGCTGGTGCTCCAGTATACCTTGCTGGAGCTGTCTAGGCCACGGCTGACTGGAGAGATTAAGGAGAAGACTCTAGGATTTACAATGACCTCCAGTTGTCAATCCTCAGTTGCAGACCCAGGGCAGCTTACAAACCCAAAATTTCAGCTTGTGACACAAGTTTTCAGAAATCTTGACTTAGAGTAGGGTTTCAAACCTGAAATGCCTGGCTTAGAGACATTGTGCCAAAGGATCATAATGCAGCAGCTATATATAATATAATCAATAGGATCAATGATGTTGTACTGCCACTGCAGCAAATTAAGCCCTGGCCTTTTTGCTGAGGCTAACCTGACTCAATAACCATCATGAGCAATATCTTAAAGTCCTTTCATTTGTAGTACAAGATTTGCAAGAAACACATGGTAGGGTTGTAGGCTGGAATCCCAAGCATAATAGAGTGTTAGTTCATTGCAAACATTAATTTTTCTCCCACCAAGCAGGAAAGGTGTTATGCACACAGTGCAGGCAGAAAATGAACTGGCAATGCAGCTAGAGAGATAGACAATGCAGTTAATTTGTTATTTTCATATCTTCACACTGTTCTCTTTGGAGGAGAATGCAAAATAGATGAAGGAATTATGAGCTGAATAAAAGCTTAACAAGCTGCACAGCAAACCCCCTTTTCCATTATTTTATGATAAGGGCAGAACAGACATAAAATGGGTGACCCAACTTGAAGGTGAGGAACATTTGGTAACACTGATTCAAAGAATCATAGAATCCCTACAATGTGGAAACAGGCAATTCAGCCCACCAACTCCACACAGACCCTCTGAAGAACATCCCACCCTATCCCTGCAACCCTGCACCACCCATGGTTAATCCACCCAGCCTACACATCCCTGGACAATATGTGCAATTCAGCATGGCCAATCCACCTAACTTGCACATCTTTGGACTGTGAAAGGAAACCAGAGCACCAAGAGGAAACCCATGCAGACATGAGGAGAATGTGCAATCTCTACACAGACAGTCATCCAAGGCTGGAATTGAATCCAGGCCCCTGGTGCCGTGAGGCAGTAGTGCTAACCACTGAGCCACCGTGCCACAATGCAGACATTATTGGCATGGCTAAAATTATTTGCTGATCCATTTGAAAGCGTGATAATGGATTTTGATTTTTGTGGTTTGGACAGCTGCATCTCAGGTATCCAGATTGCACTTACACTCCCCAAAATACACTGGACACATACATATAGGCAATTAGATGGCATGCTTATATGTCCCTCCAACTTTCGGAACAGAATCTGAATCTAATTCATCCAAATGGAAAGAAGTGCTTTATTTCAATTGTTTAAGGACCACAAGGTTTGGATAAAGTTAACACAGGCTACAGAATGGTGCAGCAGGAGGCCTTTTGGCCTATCATGTCTGTACTGGCTCTCCAACAAGCATTAGTGCCATTCTCCTGTCTTTTCCTCATACTCATACATATTGTTTCCATCCAAATAATCATCCAATGCCATCTTGAATATCTCAATCGACTCTTCCTCTCCTAGACCTCCAGGCAGTGCATTCCAGGCCTGAACTCCTTATTATAAAAAAAGGTTTTCCTCACATTGTTTTTGCAAGTAATTGCAAATAAATTTAAATCTACGCTCTCTTGTTCTCGACCTTCTACAAATAGAAACAGTTTCTCCCTATCTTTTCGATCCAGTCAAGTCATGATTTTGAAAACATCTGTCAGATCATCTCTTTGCCTTCTCTCCAAAGAGAACAGACCCAACTTTTCCATTCTATCCTCCTAATGAAGCTTCTCATCCCTGGAAGTATTTCTTGTAGATCTCTCCTGCACCCACTCCAATGCACTTGCATGGCACCTAGAACTGTACACAATACTCCAACTGAGGTCTAACAAGTGTCTTATACAAGCTCAGTATCACCTCTTTGCTTTTGTATTCTACTCCCTACTAATAAAGGGTCAATAAAGCCTATGACATGCAATGCTTCATTAACTGCACTATAAGCCCGTCACCTTCAATGATCTGAGTAATATTTTCCCAGGCACAACACCCTTCTTTAAAATTGTACCCACTATGTTCTATTGTCTGCCTATGTTCCTTCTACCAGAATGTATCACCTCACACCTCTCCGTATTGAACTTCATCTACCACTTATCCACCCACACCATCAACTTAGAGTTCAATACTTGAGTCTACAAAATTTACGATACTTCCAACTTTTGTATCATCCACAAACTTTGAAACTGTTCCCAACACCAATCGTTAATATACCTCTGGAAAAACAAGGGTCCCAATACTGACCCTTGTGGAACTCCACTACAAATCTTCCTCTATCCTGAAACCTATCTATTGACCACTGTGCTGTTTCCTAACACTCAGTGGATTCTTTTTTAGATTAGATTACAGTGTGGAAACAGGCCCTTCGGCCCAACAAGTCCACACCGACCCGCCGAAGCGAAACCCACCCATACCCCTACATTTACCCCTTACCTAACACTACGGGCAATTTAGTATGGCCAATTCACCTGACCCTGCACATCTTTGGACTGTGGGAGGAAACCGGAGCACCCGGAGGAAACCCACGCAGACACGGGGAGAACGTGCAAACTCCACACAGTCAGTCGCCTGAGGCTGGAATTGAACCCGGGTCTCTGGCGCTGTGAGGCAGCAGTGCTAACCACTGTGCCACCGTGCCGCCCAAATTCTGTATCTACGTTGTGAATGTCTCTTCCATTCCCCGAGCTATAACCTTGCTCACAAGTCTGATGTGTGACCTTGCATCAAATGCATATAGGAAGTCCATGCACACCACATCAACAACATTACTCTCATCAACAACTTTCTACTACTACTTCAAAAAGTAACTCCAGCAAGTTAGTCAAGCATAATCTGCCCTTCAGAAATCTATACTGGCTCTTCCCAAACAGCATTACTAATTTTACCTCAAATAATTGCTTCTCGGAGCTTCCTCGCCACTGAAGCTAAGCTGACCGATCTGTGATCGATGGGCTTATCCTTGCAACCTTGTTGAGCAAGGGCCTAATATCTGCAATTCTCCAGTCTACTAGCATCTCCCTGAGACCAAGGAAGACTGAAAGAGTGTGCAGTGTCCCTGCAAATGCCACGCTCACATCCTTCAATCCAGGTCTTATCCTGAGCCACAAAATAAAGAAACTGTTTGTAATTACATACTGCACTTGCAAATCATGGCAGGAAGTCACAAAACAAAAAACTGGCAGAATGTAAGGTGCAATTATCAGAGATGTTTACTGAAGACATATATTGGTTGGCCTGTACTTTTACTTTCTAGTCCATTTAGGTCAGGAACACTTCATGCTCTTGGTCAAGTCAGGGCCTTAGTGACAGAACTAGAAGTTGTAGGACTTTTTGCTATACTTTCAATGCTCAGTGGTAGTATTCATACCTTTGAATTTGATGGTTCATGTTTCAAATCTTCCTCTAGAGTTTTAATCACATAATTTAGGCTGAAATCCTAGCACAGTCTAATGGATTGCTACATTGGCAGATGTATTGGTCCTCAGATGCTGAACTAAAGCCCTGGCTGCCCTCTTAGGTGAACAAAAATGATCTCACAATGTTCTTTACCTACGAGCAATGGACCTCTCCAGGCCAATACTTATTAAAACAGATAAAATGGAGTTAGTAGATACTAGTGGCTTTTCATCTTATGCTGTATCTGGATGCATTGCAACAGTGACTTGACTTGGGAAGTAAGTGGCTGTGAAGCACTTTGGAACAACTTGATATCATGAAAGAGAATAAGGCACTTGTTCATTGTGCATTGTGTTGGATGTTAAAAAGCTACATAGAAGGAGTAAGGTTAAAACAGCACATGCTTCACTTTAGTAGGGCAGGTGAACAGAGATAAGGATTAGAGTGGTGCTGGAAAAGCACAGCAGGTCAGGCAGCATCCAAGGAGCAGGAAAATCAACATCATCTCCTGCCTGAAACATCAATTTTCCTGCTCCTCAGATGCTGCCTGACCTGCTGTGCTTTTCCAGCACCACTCTAACCTTGACTCTGATCTCCAACATCTGCAGTCCTCACTTTTGCCCAGGTGAACAGAGAGTCAACGTTATGAGTGGAAATAAGAGTAACAAAAAGATGGGGTACTGGGCTAATGGTCGGATACTTGGTAGTGTGGATGAGCAGAGGGATCTCGGTGTCCATGTACACAGATCTTTGAAAGTTGCCACCCAGGTAAATAGTGCGGTGAAGAAGGCATATGGCGTACTGGCTTTTATTGGTAGAGGAATTGAGTTCCGGAGTCCTGAGGTCATGTTGCAGTTGTATAAGACTCTGGTGCCGCCGCATCTGGAGTATTGTGTGCAGTTTTGGTCGCCATACTATAGGAAGGATGTGGAGGCACTGGAACGGGTGCAGAGGAGGTTTACCAGGATGTTGCCTGGTATGGTAGGAAGATCGTATGAGGAAAGGCTGAGGCACTTGGGGTTGTTTTCATTGGAGAAAAGAAGGTTTAGGGGTGACTTGATAGAGGTGTACAAGATGATTAGGGGTTTAGATAGGGTTGACCGTGAGAACCTTTTTCCACGTATGGAGTCAGCTATTACGAGGGGGCATAGCTTTAAATTAAGGGGGGGTAGGTATAGGACAGATGTTAGGGATAGGTTCTTTACTCAGCGAGTCGTGAGTTCATGGAATGCCCTGCCAGTAGCAGTGGTGGACTCTCCCTCTTTATGGGCATTTAAGCGGGCATTGGATAGGCATATGGAGGATAGTGGGCTAGTGTAGGTTAGGTGGGCTTGGATCGGCGCAACATCGAGGGCCAAAGAGCCTGTACTGCGCTGTATTCTTCTATGTTCTATGTAAGACCACAAGAAACAGAAACAGGAGTAGGCTGTTCAGCCGCTTGAACCCGCTCCGTCATTCAATGGGTTCATGACTGATCCGAATTCCGCACATCCACTTTCATGTCCTTTCCCCTCATTGCCCAACTTTCCCTTAAGAAACTTCCTTGACACAAGTTTTTCTTTAAACATCTAGTTAACTTATTACCATAATTTTAATTCACTGAGCAGTAACACAATCCTATAGATTTAATGCTGGTGTACTATTTCCCACACTAAGGAGGGGAACTTGGGGAAAATCCACACCCTGGACTACTGCTTAGTAAGCCTGCTGACAAAATTCCATTATTGCTACACTGGATTAACACACTGTCCAAGTGAGTAGGTTTCAGAAATTACTTCGTAAATTGATTTTGCAAGCACAATTTAATCTTTGCATCCGGGAATTGAATCAGATGTAAGTGATACCTTTAACATCACTTGAACCTTGAGTGGAGTTGAGACCTGGAATGAAGTAATGTGTTGACTCGGTGCATTTACTCCAGCTTGCTACATGCCTTCATTTGTACAAGCTGCAGATATACGTCATTTTGGGTTTTATTGAGCAGTGAAATCGAACTCATGTACTTCATCCGTTATGATTGTACAAATCCAACGGAGCTCAAATTTTCCATCTGGTCAAAGCTATCTGATTCGTTCAAACTGCCAATCCTAAAACAAAATCAACACTGAAACCCTGCAGTGCTGGCTTAGGAGTCATACACTGCTGACTAAACAGTTATGTTTTCCACACAAAGGCCATTTTCATGGAAATAGGTCACATAGCCCAACCTCCTCCATCTCTGGTGCTGATGCACCACACCAACCTTGTCTGTGTTGACCCATTTTCGGGAGGCCCGAACATTTGTTTGCAAACGGTCTGAAAGTGCTGGCATTGTCGCTCTGCTCAACATTGATATCCTTCCTGGTTTTTTCGGAGAAGTGCTTTCTAATTTACTTGAGATATGTTCACAATGAAGTTTACACTTGCAAGTTGCCCAATCAAACTGGAGTTCAGCCTCTGAACTGAACAAAGGGAAGTGGATAGGAAGCAAGGTCTTCAGCTAGTCAACATGGCTTCCCTGTTAAGTAAACTTGCCTTAAAAAATCTCCTAAAGCTAAGCCATAAAGATTTATGGATATAAACAAGACATTCCTTGCTGGTTTTGATTTATCATGTGGAATAACCCAGATTCCAGGAAAACACCAAGTGAAACACCAACTTGTCAAAATTGTGAACAACACCCTAATGTTTCAGCTGAAAGTGACATTCCAACTTCCCAAATCCTTAACAAAGCAGACTTTGCCAGTTCTGATGAAGGGCTTAGGCCCGAAACATTGACTCTCCTGCTCCTTGAATGCTGTCTGATCTGCTGGGCTTTTTCAGCGCCACATTTTTCACCTTGGCCAGTTCAAAGCCATGTCCAGAACACTGGAGCATTAAAGAAGCTCTGAAACCAAAGGGAAGAGTTCCTTTTGACAAATGTACCACTTGCACTGCCAAAAATTATGTCAGAGATATAAAGAAAGCATTACAACTGTACAAATAAAAAGTATTAGGCCACTCAGCTGCTTGAGCTTGCTTCACTATTCAGTGAGATCATGGCAGATTCTAGAGTTACCTCAAACCTCAGAGATATTTGTATTAAAAATATTCTGGTTCCATTCTACCTTTTTACGCTCTTTGTAAATTCCAGACTTAACTGTTGATTGACTCTTAGATTCATACCATTCATCCTTTCCTTTCTTAGTATGTTTATCATTTCCCATATTAATATCTGGACTGGACTCTACTGCTTCATTTAGTGCATCTTCTCAAATTTGATCCCTTTGTCCCCCCATTTCAAATCCTCTCTACTTTTCCAGTCATGCAATTGGCAAGAACACCACGGTTCAGGGAGAAGCTGTCCTATTGTTCCAGATCACACTTTGCCCAGTATTATTAAAACATAAGATACAGGAGCTGAATTGGCCCTATTGACCTATCAAGGCTGCTCTGCCATTCAATCATTGCTGACATGTTTCTCAATCCCATTCTCCTTCCTTCTCTCATCTAACCCTTGATCTCCTGACTAATCAAGAATCTATCTACCTCTGCCTTAAATACACTCAATGACTTGGCCTCCACAGATTAACCACCCGCTGGCTGAAGAAACTTCCCATCATCTCAGTTCTAAAGGGTCATCCCTTCACTCTGAAGCTATGCCCTTGGGTCCTAGTCTCTCCTATTAGTGGAAATATCTTCTCCACATCCACTCTATCCAGGCCTCTCAGTCCACCCTTCATCCTCTAAACACCCTTGAGAGTTCGTTATTACCAGAAAGTTCATCACCCAGACCTGGTATTCTAAAGCCTGGCACAGGACAGGTAGCACATACACTTTCTGCTGCAGAGACCAGTACAACCCTCTTGGTATACTGGTCCCTATTACTGCAATGTTGCTTCTCTTAAATAGGCTCCTGTACCATGGCGCCAATATCAGTCAGCTCATCCACCTCGCAGTACTCACTCTCATCCAGACAAGCCGAAAGATTTTCAAACTCATCGGACCATCGCAAAGGCTCCTGAGCTCCTACTCTTGGAGTCCCTTTACCTGCCTCAAATGCAGTCACACTCTCCTGTACCTCAACACAGATCAAATCCTAAGTGGTGTGACTGCCCCTTGGTTAAAGGGATCAGGGGCCTAAGGGCCTGTAGTGACCAGGGTGATGCTGGGGGTAGACCTTCATTTCTGCTCTGAGCCCTGGAACGAGCAGCAAGATTACAGCACACAGACTTTCCAAAGAAGTAGTTATACCTATCAGTAACTACATGAGGGGAAGTGAATGTGTGACAGCAATGAGTCTGGATTGAGATTTTGGGGGCATTGGCAGGTCACAGAAAAGGAAGAAGCAAATCACCAATTATAGTAGTCCCTTGTCTTGCTAGGCTTCTAATTTACAGGGCTTTGATGAGGATTTACAGTTCAAATTTACAATGCAACTTAGGGAAGGAGGGAAATTGGAAAGAATGTTTGCCAAATCTCTCAGTCTGGAAGTTCCACACGCCTTAAAGATTTCTTTCTGCATTATTATACCAAGGCCATGAGATCATTTAGACACAGAATGCAGTGATGGCCATTGTTAGGATTTTTAATGGAGTGCAATGATATGTACCAAATCTTCATCCAGCCTTACTGCACGGCATGTGAGTCATTTCAAAAGTAGAGACATTTTTAGCATCTTGCCTAATTGTTCCAAGATTGTGTGGGTTTGGAATACATGCAATTGCCTTAAAGCATGAGGGTATTGTGTAGATCTAAAGCAGGCAGTGGGTCTTTTAATCGTAAAACAAAGCTGCTGTGTTAAATGATATAAATTCTATCTTCATCCGCAGGGGGAAGGCAGATTAATTAACTAGTGATGTGCCAAATGGAAAAAAAAACAAGAAATAAATCACGCTGTTCTGAAGCCATTCTAGATTTTGCTGTGGGAATGCTTTCCTCGCCTTCCAGAGTTTTGGAAGATCCCTTCATTCTCCACCAGATTCAGTACAACGATTGGCTCACAGCACATCACTGCACTGTGTAATGGCCTCACTCACCACAATGTGAACTATAAACTCAATCTGAACAACATTGAAAGCTCTGGTCTCAATCCAAGTCCAGATTCAACCTATGAAAGTAAACAAGACAACAAATGGAAAGCAGATGGTTGCTGCCTCCCAGCAAGACAAAGGATTATGGAGTGTTTGGTCACTGATAAATTTGTTTTTATAATTCAGGGTTTTCACATGCATTGAAGACACAGTTGTCCATAAACCCAAATGCTTACACACAGACCAAAATTTGGTAAAGTTCAACAAGGAAAAAGGTCATATTATTGTCACTATATGTTTCCCAAGTTATCTAGCAAAAGGGCAACCAATTAAGCAGTTTGAGTGAAAGGTCAAATCCTGAAACATCGGCTGGTATATTACATGATACAGGCTATGGCCGGAAGTGTGGCAGAATTGTGTGAGAAGTCCAGGGAACATTGGGAACCACTTGCTGCCTTTTTGCAGAGTTATCAGGCTCACAGTGCTGCTTTATCGCCCAGACACAAAGCCAGGAAACTCATCATGGTTATCAGCCAGCTTCAATCCTGCCAAGGGAGCTAGTCTTCAGTCAGTGGGGCTACCCTCTGATACCAGTCCCAGGGTCTTAGTGGTGGCCAGTCACCTGCACATGCCAGTCAGGGTGGGGATCATCTCTTCATAAGGGGTGGAGAGCCAAATGCTGGGCAGCCCACCACTCATCCTGGGGCTTGCTGACCTATTGTGGGCTGGTTTCTCCTGGGATGAAAGAAAGTGAAGTATTCATGGAGCTGTAAAGTTGGTGGCAAGTTTTACTCTTGGTACTTTATTGGTGGCTGTCAGGATCCATTGTGAACTGGACAAACTGCATTGTTGCAGAGGGAGGGTTCCTGTGAACTCAAGGATGTAACAATGGGCTGCCGATGTGGAGGGGATGCCAAAGGAGACAGGGACGAGGAGGATCATTGTTGCTGTGATCTTCAGAGCCCATAGGGACAACACAGCGCCCCACGCCACATAGCAGCAAAACCTATTACAGGAGGTGGCTGACGTAGCTGAGAGCATCTTGGTCATGTGCCAATGTTGAGAGCATGGCCATTCATTCATCTGCAGGGAGCTGGGACAACCTCAGCTGGCCCTTTCTGGGAAACTGGTCCACAAGACTGAAGCCCTGGTTCCCACCCTTAGCTTGTATTTGCTCATCCACACCTGCCGTTCCCTGAGCCACATGTCTCCAGCTCAGTTGAGAGATATACACAGAAGCCAAGTGATCCAATATCACAAGCCAGAATTATCTCCAGCCTGCCAGCGGACTAGGAAGAGTACATTTTCGAACCTCAGGAGTTGAGGTGAGGAACACCAAGTAATTGTCCTTTGAGATGTAGAAACAGAATTACCCGCACTCCCTGAAATACTGTGAAAAATGTGTTTGACATTGAAAGGAAAATCTGACCTTGTAATCCAGAAACAGTGCTCAGCCTCATGATCTGCACCACAGGAGGTGAAGAAAAAATGGTCGGAGGTCGTCATTGACTGTGTGTCCACAAGAACTTGATGCTCAAATGGTAGAAACCAAGCATTCAGAAGTTTTGTATAGGCAACACACTTGGTAATTGGTATGGATTTGATTCATGTACTACTTGGAAATCATTCCACTTCCGTATTGCTTACTGAGGAAATTTATGGTTCAAACTGTATGCTCTATTTTCACCATTTGGTATAACATGGTCATTCCTGATGAAGGGCTTTTGCCCTAAACATCGTTTTTCCTGCTCCTCGGATGCTGCCCGACCTGCTGTGCTGATTCAGCACCACTCCAATCTATAACATGGTCATGGGCATCCCTCACTCCTATCAGTAATTCATGTGATGCCCAGTCTAACAGAACATACAGCAGAATACATAGTCACAGGGTTCAGTTCTTAGGAGACCATTTCTTTCACAGAATTTGTGGCAAGCTGTAATCAAAGAAATGAGCTAGGGGGAAAAATATTCAACTCAAGTGCAAATTCATTGCTGATTCACAACTTTGAGTTTCTTGGTCAAGCATATTAAAGTATTTCCATTTGAATCCAGAAGAGGAAACACATTCACAAACATAAACATACATTTCTCTTTTTAATACTTTTGGCCTGGGCAGTTCCAGCTTTTTTTTTTAATGCTTTGCTTATTTAAATGTCACTGCCACTGTTTATTCTTTATCTAGAAGCCTATTACAGCACAACCAGGCTCTTCAAATTGTAATGAAGTCAACTATTGTTCAATACCATATCATCTTCCTTCTCAAGTTATTTCGATTTTGATAAATTCAGATGTTCTTGAGTCTTATTGAGTCATACAGCATCCAAACAGATCCTTCAGTCCAACGTGTCCATGCCGACCAGACATCCCAATCTGACCTCGTTCCATTTTCCAGCATTTGGCCCATATGCCCCTAAACCCTTCCTATTCATATACCCATCCAGATGCCTTTTAAATGTTGTAATTGTACAGGCCTCCACCACTTCCTCTGGCAGCTTGATCCATACACACACCACCTTCTGCGTGAAAATGTTACCCCTTGGGTCCTTTTTAAACCTTTCCCCTCTCACCTTAAACCTATGCCCTCAAGTTTTGGGTTCCCCCACCCTAGGAAAAAGACCTCGGCTATTCAATCTATCCATGCCCTTCATGGTCACCCCTCAGCCTCCAATACCCCAGGAACAAAAAGCCCCAGCCTATTCAGCCTCTCACTATACTCATACGCTCCAATCCTGGTAACATCCTTGTAAACATTTTCTGCATCCTCTCAAGTTTATCAACATTCTTCCAACAGAAGGATGACCAGAATTGCATGCAGTATTCCTGCACAGCCACAACATGACGTTCCAACTCCTATACTCAATGTTATGACCAATGAAAGCAAGTATACCAAATGCCTTTGTCACCACCCTGTCTGCCTGCAACTTTACTTTCAAGAAACTAAGCACCTGTACCCCTAGGTCTCTAAATGTTTATCAACACTCCCATGGCTCTACTATTAAGTGTATGAATCCTGCCCTGACTTGAAACTTTATTGCTGGAACAGCACAGCAGGTCAGGCAGCATCCAGGGAACAAGAGATTCGACGTTTCGGGCACAGGCCCTGAAGAAGGGCCTGTGCCCAAAACGTCGAATCTCCTGTTCCCTGGATGCTGCCTGACCTGCTGTGCTGTTCCAGCAATAAAGTTTCAACTTTGATCTCCAGCATCTGCAGACCTCACTTTCTCCTGCCCTGACTTGCCTTACCAAAAGGCACATCTCACATTTATCTAAATTAAGCTCCATCTGCCACTTCTTGGCCCATTGGCCCATCTGATCAAGGTCCTGTTCTACTCTGAGGTAATCGTTTTCACTTTCACCACACCACCTATTTTGATGTAATCTGCAAACTTGTTAACCATACCTCCTGTATCCACATCCAAATCATTTATATATATAAATAACAAAACGCAGTGGGCCCAGCACTGATCCTTGTGGCACACCACTGGCCACATGCCTCCAGTCCATAAAACCACCACCCTGTGTCTCCTGCCTTCAAGTCAATTTTTTATCCAGTTGGTCCCCGGATCCCATGTGCTCTAACGCTATAACCAATCTACCATGTGGAACCTCGTCAAACATTTTGCTGAAGTCCATATAGACAACATCTACCACGCTGCCTCCATCAATCTGCTTTGTCACTTCTTCAAAAAACTCAATCAAGTTAGTGAGATACAATTTCCCACACAAAGCCATGCTGACTATCCCTAAGCAGTCCTTACCTTTCCAATTGCATGTAAGTTCTATCCCTCAGAATTCCCTCCAACATGTTACCCACCACTAACGTAAAGCTCACCCGTCTATAGTTCTCCAGCCTTTCCTAAACAATGGCATCACATTAGCCAGCCTCCAGTCTTCCGTCACCTCACCTGAGGCAGTTGATGGTACAAATATCTCAACAAAGGGCACAGTAATCTCTTTCCTAGCTTCAGACAATGTTCTGGGAAACATCTGATCAAGTCTCATTACCTTTATGCATTTTAAGACTTCCAGCACCTCCTCTTCGGTAATACACACTTTTTCAAAAACTTCAATATTTAATTCCCAAAGTTCCCTGGCTTCCAAGTTCTTTCCCCACAGTAATTACTGATGCAAAAGAGTCATTTAGTACTTCACCCATCTCCTGTGGTTCCACACAAAAACAGCCACGCTGATCTTTAAATGGCCCTATTCTCTCTTTAGTTACTCTTTTGCCCTTAATTTCTCTTTGGATTCTCCTTAATGCTATTTGCCTAAGCTATCCAACATACCATTTTGGCCCTCCTGATTTCCCTCTTAAGTATATTACTACTGCTCTAAAACTTTTCTAGGGATTCACCCGATCTCAGCTGTCTATATATACCAGATGTCTCCTTTTCTTCTTGACCAGAGCCTCAATTTCTCAAGTCATCCAGCATTCCCTACACATACACACAGAGGGTGGTATGTGTATGGAATGAGCTGCCAGAGGAAGTGGTGGAGGCTGGTACAATTGCAATATTTAAAAAGCATTTGGATGTGTACATGAATAGGAAGGGTTTGGAGGGATATGGGCTGGGTGCTGGCAGGTGGGACTAGATTGGGTTGGGAATATCTGGTCGGCATGGACGGGTTGGACCATCTCAGTTTAAAATACAGGCTCATCCAACATAGGGCTGAACAGCCTTGTCCCAGGTCTGATTCAGTAGTCAGTGCCGTGTTAATTAGCATTGGTTGTCAGGTTACTACAATGGGCCTCAAAACCAGAACAGGAAGGGAGGGAAACAGAAGAGCTCTCCTATAAGAATAGGGCGGCACGGTGGCACAGTGGTTAGCACTGCTGCCTCACAGCGCCAGAGAACCCGGGTTCAATTCCCGCCTCAGGTGACTGACTGTGTGGAGTTTGCACATTCTCCCCGTGTCTGCGTGGGTTTCCTCCGGGTGCTCCGGTTTCCTCCCACAGTCCAAAAATGTGCAGGTCAGGTGAATTGGCCATACTAAATTGCCCGTAGTGTTAGGTAAGGGGTAAATGTAGGGGTATGGGTGGGTTGCGCTTTGGCGGGTCGGTGTGGACTTGTTGGGCCGAAGGGCCTGTTTCCACACTGTAATCTAATCTAAGAATAGGTGCCTGTTAGTCATTTATAAAATCATATTGTACAGAAGAGGCCCTTCAGCCCATCATGTCCTTACAACCAAAAATATACTGCTGCCTCCATTCGTCTCACTTCCCCGCACTAGGCCCAAAGCCTTGAATTTTATAAATGCATAAATGGCAAAAGAAGTTCAGATCGGGGTCAAGGAGCTGGAGTCCAGGCTGCAGACATTGCGCTACATCAGGGAAGGGGCAAGTCACCTTTGACCAGGTAATTCACATTTAATCTGTTAACAGGGACAGGACAGGATGTGACTACAGGTGAGGGGGCAATAGAGGAGCCTCAGCCCCTGCAAATATCCAACAGCCACATGAGAATCTTGTAAATGAGAGTGGAGATTGCAGGGAGAATGAGCAAACTGACCAGGACACCTAAGTAAAGGGAGCCCATTTCAGTGGGGGAAGGAAATAGGAAAATGGGTATGGTAGAGGGCAGTATAATTAGGAGGGATAGATACTGTTCTCTACAGTGTCCCAAAGGTTGCAATGTCTACATGGCACCAGGGTTAAGGACATCTCTTCAAGGCTGGAGGTGCACCTGAAGTAGAACAGGAGGCATGCTGTTGTTATCGTAAACCATCAACAGCCATTGATAAGACAAGAAAAACAGTCCAGCTGGCAGATTTGAACAGTTAGGAGCCAAGTTACATAGCATAACATACAACATAAAGATCACTGGATTACTGCCTGAGCTGTGTGCAAACTGGCAGAGGGCAAATAAAATCACGGGTTGAAATGACGACCCAAAGATGGTGCAGTTGGAATGGCTTTCAGTTTGAAGGGAATTAGCGCCAGTACTGGGGTAGAAAGGAGCCAATCCACTGGGACCAATATCCTGGTGAACTGAATAATTTAGACCTTCAAACTATTTACAGGGGTAGGAGGGGCAAGAGAGGGTTTAGGAGAGGGAAATGTAAGGGCAGGAAGCAAGAGGACTCAGCAGCATTATACTGCAGCTATTGGGATAATGTTACTCAGTGAAACAGGAAGGTACAGAGTATACAAATGTAGTAAAAGGGCTAATGGGGGGAAAAGGTGTAGAAAAGGAAAAAATAATGGCTCGATTGAACGTATGTAGTACTTGGAATAAGCAGAATGAATTAACAACACAATTACAGGTTAACAGGTATGATCTTATAACCATTATGGAGACATGGTTACAAGGAGCTGGGAACTAACATTCAAAGTATATTGTTTTGTGAAAAGACAGGCGGGAAGAAAAGGATGGTGGGTAGCTTTGTAGTTTGAGATGGAATGAATACAATTGTAAGAAATGATCTTGGATTCGAAGATGTCAAACCTATATTGTTATAAGAAAGAAATAACAAGGGGAAGACAAACCTGTTATAAGTAGTCTATAGCAACGCCACACCCCCCACCCCCAGCAGTAGTTATGCAGCAGGATAGTGAATAAATAAGGAGAAACATGAGAGAATGAAACATTAATCACCAATGACTTTAAATCTTCATGCAGATTAGGATAGTCACATTTGCGGAGCTAGCCATGAGGATGAAGGTACAGAGTGCATTCAGGACAGTTTCTTGAACAATACTTTGTGGATCCAATGGGAGATCAGGCGGTTTTGTTCCTGTGATGTGTGATGAGGCAATTTTCATGGATGATTACAGTAAAATATGTGCTACGACACAGTGACCATGACATCCAATTTGAGGGGGAGAAACTTGGGTCTGAAACAATTGCACTCAACTCAAAAAGGAATGAGGGTAGAGCTACGAAAGGAGTCTAGCAGCAAGGATGGTTGACGAATAACAGCAGATGTTTAAGAAAATAGCTCATGGCTCAGAGCAAAGGTATGTCCCAGGAAAAGTTGGATTCTTGGAAGGGGCTAAGTAAAATGTGGCTAACCAGGGAAATGATGAATAACATCAAGTTGAAAGTAAAACATGCAATATGGCAAAGATTAATGACAAGTTAGAAGGTTGGAAAAGTACATTAAAAAACAAAAGTTGATCAAATAATAAGAGGAAGAAGATCAACTTTGAGGGTAGACTTGCAAGTAATATCAAGGCAGACAGCAAACGCTTCTTTATATATTTAAAAAGGTACAGTGAACATTGGCTCCTTAGGGAGCAAGACTGCGGACTAATAATAATGCAGTAAAAGAAAAAGGCAGAGGAATAGAATGTATGCTTTGCATCAACCTTCAAAAGTAGAAGACACTACTGTTGGGATGCACCCTAAGATATTACAAGTAGCTACAGAGATATGGATGCACTGGCAGTATTCTTTCAAAATTTGTTGGACTCGGGAAAAGTCAACTGAAAAGATGATTAGAAAACTGGCAAATGTGACACCCTATTTAAAGAGGGAAAAAGACAAAAAACAGATAGATATAGGTCAGCAAGCTTAGCATCTGATGGAGGGAAACGTTAGAATCTATTATAAGGGATGTAACAGCAGAGCATTTAGATATGTTTAAAAACCGAGCAGAGTCAGTATGGCTTCACTAAGGTGAACTCATGCCTGACAAATGTACTAAAACTCTTTGAAAAGGTAACAAGAAGGATAGATAAAGAGAAAAATATGAATATAATATATTTGGATTTCCAGATAGTGTTTGATAAGATACCTTACATTTGGCTACTTAACTGAATAAAAGTCCACAGGGGTGGAGGTCATATGTTGGCATGAAGATAGGATTGGCTAACTAAAAAATAAAACAGAGTTGGCATAAAGGGGATATTTTCAGAACAACAACTTATAACTAGTGGAGTGTCACAGGGATCAGTGCAGCGACCAGAAATTGTTGTAATGTATTAATGTCTTGGATGAGGAAAATGGATGCACAATAACCAAGTTCATAGATGATATTAAGATAGATGATAATGCAAACAGTGAAAATGACAGAGTCTGCAGACTGGCAAAAACTTGTCAGATGAGGGATGTCTGGTTGGCATGGATGGGTTGGACTGAAGGGTCTGTTTCCATGCTGTACATCTCTATGACTCTACAAAAAAATTCATGTGGGAAATGTGAGGTTGTGCACTTTAGCAGAAAGATTAGAACAGCTGAACATTCTTTAAAAGGAGAAAGACAGCAGAAAGTTACAGCCCACAGATATCTGGGAGTCCTCATGCTTAATCACAGAAGGTTAGCATTTAAGTTCAGCGGGTAATTGGGAAAGCGAATGGAATGTTTGCCTTTATTTCAAAGAGAAAGGAGTATAAAATAGGGACATTTTGCTCAATCAAATCAAGACACTAGTCAGGCCACTGTGATGCAGTGAACAACTTTGGGCCCCTTAACCAAGGAAAAATGTACTGGCTTTGGAGGTTAATACAAGCTGTGGAGAGATTTTCTTATGAGGTGATACTGAGTCTGTTGGGACCGTGCTCACTGGAGTTTAGAAAAATGAGATGATCTTATTGAAACATAAAAGGATTCAATAATGGACTTGACAGGCTAGATGAAAAAAGGCTGTTTCCCCTTGTCAGAAAGTCTAGAACCAAAGGGTATCATCTCAGAATAGGGGGTTGCACACTAAAGACAAAAATGAAGAAGAATTTCTTCTCTCAAGTGGTAGGATATCTATGGAATTTTTTATTGCAGAGGCTGGGTTATTAGGTATGTTCAAGGCTGAGATAGATTTCTAAATCAGTAAGGGAATTAGGGGTAATGAAGAAAAGGCAGCAAAGTGGAGTGGTGGATGATCAGATCAGCCATGGTCTCAGTAAATGGTGGAGGGGACTCGATGGGCTGAATATCCGACTTCTGTTCTTACGTCTTTTGGTTTAAAAAACATCAAAGCTTCACAATACTGCTGTATATTAAAACAAAGAAAGTGAGAGATCGCTTTTGCAGACATTGACCTCAGACTGACTCTCATACATAACCCAACAGGCAAAGTGAACCAAACAGCTTCCTTTTGAGCTATAACCATCCTACGACTTGTGAGTACAATGATTTTAACTGTAGCTCAGTTGCTAGCACTCTTATCTCTGTCTCAGGAGGTCCAGGGTTCAAGTCCCACTCCAGGCATTCAATCACATTGTCCTGGCTGTTTTCCTGTGCAGTGCGACCGCTGTGGGGTATGCTGTAATTAGGATGAGGCATTGAACTACAGTTTGTAGTTGTGTAGTCTTAGGTTGGATCTAGGAGATGATGTGACATTCTTTCAAGTAAGAATAGCAAAGTTTTTCCCTCGGATCTTGGGCAATGTTTGTGTCCTTCAATCAATATCATTTAAGAACAGACGACCTGCTCATTCTTACATTGCTGGATGAGGCCCTTGCTCCACACAAAATTGGCTCCCAAATTTTCCAGATTAAAACAGTAATTGTGTTATCTTTTAAACACTTCCACAGTACAGCACTTGTGAGATACCTGAGGAACTTGAAAAGTGTTCTGCAAAAACGAGTCTTGTAACATTAAATATGTAGCACAAGCGTTACAATAATAAGATACAATTCAGACATGTGTGAACATTGCGTTTTTCCCCAAGAGGTAAATCTCTCTGAAAATGTGATTAGGAGCCGTAATTCCTGAGGCAGACAAAGCAGATGTACAGAGGTTTATCTCATCATCAAATCTTCTTTCTCTACAGCTAATCTATGACATTCTTTTACTTAAAGCAGTGATAACTACTGCTCCATACAACGCTGAGCTCAGAAGCACTTTGCTGTTAATTCAGGGTGTAGACCAGTAATATGTGCTTTAAAGAATGTGTTCCATTTATCTCCAGTCGCCTACATTTTCAATTCAAAGGAATAAACAGCTTTCATAAAAAAAACTTATATAATTCCATTTTTCTTTTGTTTATGCACATTAAATGAGAACATTACAATTTTATCTGACAAAAAGATTTTCTTTACAAAAGCTGCAAGACTCAATGACACATACCAGTGATGTTCTTGTACGGTATCTAACTGCGCATTTGATAAACAAAAATTATGCATGGCACAACACAGAAAGAAACCAAATTTCACAAGTTAATGCCAGTGTCTTCCGTTTCTGCAGAATCCCATTCCCATTAAACCTGTTGGACTATAATCTGGTGTTGTGTGATTTTTAACTTAGTACACCCCAGTCCAACACTGGGATCTCCAAACCTTTGCAAAGAGACTACTGTGGGCGGCACGGTGGCACAGTGGTTAGCACTGCTGCCTCGCAACGCCAGAGACCCGGGTTCAATTCCCGACTCAGGCGACTGACTGTGTGGAGTTTGCACGTTCTCCCCGTGTCTGCGTGGGTTTCCTCCGGGTGCTCCGGTTTCCTCCCACAGTCCAAAAGATGTGCAGGTTCGGTGAATTGGCCATACTAAATTGCCCGTAGTGTTAGGTAAGGGGTAAATGTAGGGGTATGGGTGGGTTTCGCTTCGGCGGGTCGATGTGGACTTGTTGGGCCGAAGGGCCTGTTTCCACACTGTAATCTAATCTAATCTAAATGCAGTAATTTCAAAAGGATCAGTGGTTTGATTCCACAAAGAGTTGAGGCCTAGAATTCCACATTCTAACCATCAAAGATTTTGTTTTTCCAACCTCCGTTTTCATGCCTTATGTGATTGTTTTAAACTTGCGCCCTATGGTGCCCATATCACTGGTGAATGGACACACACATTATTTTTCTCTTTTATAATTCTTAAAAATAACCTTTTGTCATGTTACATTTAATCTTTCAATATCAGCAACAGCAGGATACATGGGTGTTGAGCCGTTCATGTAGAAAGTAGGCCTTAATTGATGCCCAATCAAAGAAGCAGCTATTATAGCAAGTAGCAAAAGCATTTTTGCAAAGAAAAGCATTTTAAAGAGGGGCACAAAAGATTAGAGCGGTTTAGGCAAGGAATTCCAAAACATGATGGCAAACTAGCCTTAGCAGACAAGCAGAAGGCTGGGAGAACACAGGCAGCATCAGGAGGTGGAGAAGTCAATGTTTCGGGTGTAACCCTTCTTCAGGTCTGCCTCGGATTCCAGCATCTGCAGTTTATTTGTCTCTAGTCTTGGCCATCAATGCTGAGTGAATGGAGGGGAATGAAAAGGAACCTACCATTAGAGGAACAGCGATAACAAGAAAGGGTTGTATAGAGTTAAAGAGGTTGGAGGTAGGAAGAGGGAACTACTAAAAGGGGTTTGAACAATAGGGTTTTAAACTGGAGGCATCAAGAGAGTGAAAGCTGCAAAGATCTGCCCAGTAGGGAAGCAAATCTTTGGGATGAGCCGAAGTCTTTGGAGGTGGAGAATAGGAGAGGTCAGAGAGTAGAGCATAGGGACAGTGGAGTCTGAAATGGAATTAATTCAACATTCATGAACAAACATCTTTTTCCATGAGAATGAAAACAAAATCACTGAGAAAGACTGTGCTTTTGAGAATCTCATGTTACGTATGGATCTTGTGACTTCCATGTCCCCTCACATGCTTATGGAAGGATTTTATTCTTTATAAATACTCTTGTTGCTCACATTTTTTAAAATCACTCATACCTAAGATAGCAGTTATTTATGTGTTCCTTAGACCGCACTGAAGACACACTGTAACTAACCAATGCAAGCCATGCAAAAAAGTCAAATGATAGCAATCTATTAATTTGACTTCCAATCTGCACCTTTCCACATCACCTTCGTTGAAATCAGCAGATTTGGAAAACGACAGGAATGGCAAACAGAACCCACTGGAAATACAATAACTAAGGCTGCACATGACTGAACATGCAGAGTTGGTTCAAACTTATATTTTTGCCCACTTGATTTCAGTAAAGATAGCAAAACAAATGAAGCCGGTAAACAGCTTGCACTGTTGATCATGGGTATCCATGTTCACCAGGGGCAGTCCTTTGCTTCTGGATGTGCCTCAAATCTCATTAGCCATTTTCTTAATGGAAGATACCAGCAGCAGACCAGAACTTCATGAGAGTCAGGGGGACAGAGATGAGTGTAGTGGCCATTGATAAGGAGAAGGTGCTGAAAGCTTACAAGGTCTGAAGGTGGATAAATCACCTGGATTAGATAGGATACACTCCAGATGTCTGAAACAGGTAGCTGATGAGATTGTAGAGGCATTGGTGGTGATCTTTCATGAGTAACTGGAGTCAGGGATGTCCCAGAGGACTGGAAATAGGCTAATGTAAAACTGCAGTTTGAGACGGAAGGGAGGCAGAAGACAGGAAACTATAGGCTGGTTGGTCTAACGTTGGTCATTGGTAAGACTTTAGAGTCCATTATTAAGGATGACGTTGCAGGGTACTTAGAAGTGCATGGTAAATAGGCAGAGTCAGCACAGCTTCATCAATGAACCCGGGTCTCTGGCGCTGCGAGGCAGCAGTGCTAACCACTGTGCCACCGTGCCGCCCACAGGCGGGATGTTAGGAAGTTGGGATGACGTTGCAGGGTACTTAGAAGTGCATGGTAAATAGGCAGAGTCAGCACAGCTTCATCAATGGGATGTCATCCCTAACAAATCTGTTGGAATTCTTTGATGAGATAATGAGCAAGTTAGATAAAGGAGAACGTGTGGATCTCCAGAATGGCTTTGAGAAGGTGCTGCATAGGAGGTTCTAAATAAGATAAAAGCACATGATGTTAGTGGCAAGGAACTAGCATAGAAAGAGGATTGACTGACTGACCGAAGGCAGACTGTAAGGGTCTCTTACAGGATGGCAGCCAGTGACTAGTGGAGTTATCCACGGGTCCATGTTGGGATCACAACTATTCATGTTAAACATTAACGATCTGGATGAAGGAACAGAGGGCATTGTTACGAAGTTTGCAGGTGACACAAAGATAGGTGGAGGGACAGGTAGTCTTCAGGAAGTGGGGAGACTGCATAAGGACTTGTAGAGTGGGCAAAGAAGTGACAGTTGGAATACAATTTGGGGATTTGTGTGAGGTCATGCACTTTAGCAGGAAGAATAGAGGCACAGACTATATTTTAAATAGGGAAAGGCGTCTGAAATCTGACACGCAACGGGATTTAGGGGTCCTAGTTCTGGATTCTCTTAAGGTTAATATGCATGTTCAGCTGGCAGTTAGGAAGGCAAATGCAATATTAGCATTCATTTTTTAGAATACAAGAGCAGAGATATACTGCCTGGGCTGTACAAGGCTCTGGTTAGACCATATAGAGTCACACAGTCATAGAGATGTACAGCACGGAAACAGAGTCTTCGGTCCAACCCGTCCATGCTGACCAGATATCCTAATCCAATCTAGTCCCACATGCCAGCACTTGGCTCATATCCCTCCAAACCCTTCCTATTCATATACTCATCCATATGCCTTTTAAGTGTTGCAATTGTACTAGTCTCCACCACTTCCTCTGGCAGCCCATTCCACACACGCACCACAGTATTGAGTACAGGAGTTGGGAGGTCATGCTGCGGTTGTACAGGATATTGGTTAGGCCACTTTTGGAACATTGCGTGTAATTCTGATCTTCCTATCGGAAGATTATGTGAAACTTGAAAGGGTTCAGAAAAGATTTACAAGGATGTTGCCAGGTTTGGAGGATTTGACCGATAGGGAGAGGCTGAATAGACTGGGGCTGTTTTCCCTGGAGCGTCAGAGGCTGATGGGTGACCTAATAGAGGTTTATAAAATCATGAGGGACATGGGTAGGATAAATAGGCAAGGTTTTTTTTTCCCTGGGGTGGGTGAGTCCAGAACTAGAGGGCATAGGTTTAGGGTGAGGGGGGAAAGATATAAAAGAGACCTAAGGGGCAACTTTTTCACCCATCTGGAATATTGTGAGCAGCTTGGGCCCTGTCTTTAAGAGAGGATGTGCTGACATTGGAAGAGTCCAGAGGAGATTTACAAGGATGATCCCAGCAATGAAGGGCTGACCATATAAGGAGCTGTTGAGGACTCTGGGTGTGTACTTGATGAAATTTGGAAGGATGAGGAGAATCTTACTGGAACTTACGGAACACTGAGGCCTGCATAGAGTGGACGTGGAGATGATGTTCCACTAGTAGGAGAGACTAGGACCCGAGGGCACAGCCTCACAGGGAAGGATCAACCATTTAGAACTGAGATGAGGAATAATTTCTTCAGCCAGAGGGTGGTGATTCTGTGGAACTCATTGCCACAGAAGACGGTGGAGGCCAAGTCATTGAGTGCATTTAAGACAGAGATAGATAGGCTCTTGAATAGTAAGGAGATCAAGGACTATGGAGAGAAGGCAGGAGGATGGGGTTGAGAAACATATCAACCATGATCGAATGGTAGGACTCACTCAACCACCCCTTTTACAGCAGCACCTCCAGAATAAGATCCATTATGTCAACAGGGTACTGGAGTTGTGTACCATGATAGCAAAGTATCAGACAACTAATTGCCTTGATTCACAAAATCTGACAGAGAGATAAAGTTGCAGACAAACACAGGAAGCTAAAAATACTGTGCATGCTCATTTGATTAGCAGGGGTATGGAGGGTTGCAAAACCGAATGCTTCTTGGTCAGGGAAATAGGTTTATGGGAATCAAAGGCCTACTCGTTTCTATGTTATACCACAAGAAAAATAACTCAAAACATCTGGTTTCTTCACATGCCTCAATTAGGTTGCAATGCTGCCAAATACCACTACTTTGAATGCAGTACTGCAATATGGACAAGGCCAGAGGATCCAAGAATGGCCTCAGGAAGAGGTTTCCGGTCCACACTCCCAACGTGGCAGTGCTGTAGCTGCAAACTTAAAAGGTCAGGAGCAATTCTAGCTCAGGATAAACAGACTAAACTAGATAGTCCTGGATTGAGATTCAGTTGACAGAAACAGGGGCAACAGAAGAATGACTAGACCACTTAAAAAAAAGAGGTGAAGAAGAATTCCTTCATGCAGACAGTAGTCAAACATTGGAATTCTTTACCCCAAAGGGCTGTGGAGCTACATTCAAGACAAGGACTGGTAGACTTCTAGGTACTAATTACATCAAGGGATGTTGGGATAGCATGGGTAAATAGCATTGCGGTAGATGGTCAACTATGAAGTAGAATGACAGAGCAGATTCAAGGGGCCAAATGACATAGCCCTGATCCTATGTTTCTACACAAGACAGGACAAAACAAGTTGGTGCAGAGTTGACTCTGGCATCCTGAATTTCATCCTGTATGTAAATGGAGGATAGTCTGAGCAATGGGAGAAAGTGCATTATATATAAATGGGTTGGTCAGGATTCATGTGGGGTGTGTTTGTATCAGATCAACATGCCACACTGTAAGATGTGTTTTCCACCCCCAAAACTAAGGCTTTCCTAACTTGTCATCTGTAGTTTCACTTTGAAGTCATTATCTGGAGGCACAGAATCTGCTTATTATCTTTCTAAACCCATAAGGGAAAGCTCTGCCTCGAAATTAGTTTTCATAATGTGGGGAAAGTTACAACAATAAATATGGAGTGGCAGCAGAAATTTGAAGTGTTGATCTGCATACTACATTGAAGCACTTTGGAATTAGTTGCTACCTGTAAAGCCCTGAACATCAAAAGAGCACCTTAAAGATCACAGAGTTATTGAATGGATAAGATAGATTGATTATATTCTGCCAGAGCTATCTTATTTCCCTGATGGTTCATAAATCTGCCACTTGGTTTTCATTGTATTTGTTTGGTGTTTGGTATAACTCTTCAGAATCAATCCATTCTTCTCTAAGAAGGGCAATTGGGAAGTTTGGGGGGAGTCCAGATCTAGGGGATATAGTTTTAGGGTGAGGGAGGAAAAATTCTAAAGGGACCCAAGAGGCAATGTTTTCATGCAGAGGGTGGTGTGTGTATGGAATGAGCTGCCAGAGGAAGTGGTGGAGTCTGGTACAATTATAACATTTAAGAGACATCTGGATGGGTATATTAATGCAAAGGAATTCCCTCCTTAACAGCACTGAGTGCACCTCTATAACACAGGGAATGCAGTGGTTCAAGGAGGCAGCTAACTACCACTTACAAGGGCAATTAGAGTCATAGAGATGTACAGCAATGGAAACAGACCCTTCGGTCCAACTTGTCCATGCTAACCAGATATCCTAACCTCACATAGTCCCATTTGCCAGCATGTGGCCCATATCCCTTCAAACCCTTCCTATTCATATACTTATACAGATGCTTTTTAAATGTTGCAATTGCACCAGCCTCCACCACTTCTTCTGGCAGCTCATTCCATACACGCGCCACTCTCTGCATGAAAAAATTGTCCATTAGGTCCCTTTAGAATTTTTCCCCTCTCACCCTAAACCTATGCCCTCTAGTTCTGGACTCCCACCTTAGGGAAATGACCTTATCTATTTACACTATCCAAGCCCCTCATGATTTTATAAACCTTGATAAGGTCACCCCTCAGCTTCCAACACTCCAGGGAAACCAGCCCCAGCCAGTTCAGCTTCTCCCTATAGCTCAAACCTTCCAACGTCCTTGTAAATTTTTCCTGAACCTTCCCAAGTTTCACAACATCCTTCCGATAGGAGGGAGACCAAATTTTACACAATATTCCAAAAGTGGGACGCCCACATCCCGTGAGATAAAAAAAAAGGCCAAAGGTTTCAACAAAATGTGCCCTTTCAAAGAAATACTCTGGTTCTGCACTACCAAATAATTTGCATTCCCATTAATTTTTAAAATTTCATGACAATGTGTGACATAAATAGGCACAGTTCACAGGATTGACAGGGGTAGCAACTTAACAATAAACCAAGCAACTTCATAGCAGTAGAGGAACACTGCAGCAGGAATGGTCCTTTCAGCTCCTTTAGTCTTCACCACCATTCTAGAACACAGCTGAGCTTCTATCTCAATGCTGTTTTCCAATGCTATCTACATGCCTCACTCTCATAATATTGAGCAGGCAATATTACTGTATAAGCTCTGACTAGCTTAAGTACTTGATGCCCGAAGTATCTAATACATTACAAACATTGACATCTGGGGTGTAAATAAGAAACATTGGTGTCTTGGTAAGACATCTTTCAAGAACAACTGAAATGAGTTACCTCTTCACTGATTAACATAAACTGCAAGGTCAGTTGCAAATTGGGAATGCAACAATAAATTGGCTGTTCAGAGAAGTCATTGTGAACATGATGGTATATTGTCATTGCTTCTTGCTCCTGTGTGGTAGCTTCTTGTCTGTATCAGCACCTGGAGTATTTTGCTCCATTCTTGACACCATGTATTCTTCCTAATGTTATCAGCCTTGGAGGCAGCATGGTGTAGATTTACCAGAATGATTGTTGGGACTCCAATTTCAAGGTAATAGTCGAGAAAGCAGGAGCCTGTGGTGCAGTGAGTAGTGTCCCAGTCTCTGAGCCAGAAGCTCTGAGTTTAAGCCCCAATCTGAGACAACGTAGCTAAGTAACAGGTCGAGTATCAACTTGTCAAAACTTCCTACGTCTATGTCAATGGCAAATAGTAATATTGGGAGAGATTCCTGATCAGCCTTATAATGGAAAAAAATTAGAGTCTCAACTATCTACAGCTTCAAGCTACACTATGAATGTAAATGTATATGTGGACATAGAAGAATTGACTTCTGATTGGGATGATTGGCTCAGTTGGCTGGACAACTGGTGAAGATCAAACTGGTCCCAACAGTTCAGTGTTTGATCCGTGAGGTAGCTATGATGCATTTGTAAGCTGCCTCCTTGCCCTGTGGTGGAAATGATGGTGCTTCTGGATTGACTGGATGTTAAAAGGTTCCCAATTTCCCTTACTGGAGAAGAATATCTTTGCTGACAATCAACACCACCAAACAGATCACATAAAAATAATCCATCTGTTTGCTTACATAACAATACCAATTACTCCTAATCCCACGTTCTTCAGTAGATTTCGTCTGTTGCCTGATTCCATTTGTATGAAGGGTCAGAGGCAGATTGTCTACATTAATGCGGATATATAAATACAAGTTCTGGTTGTTCAAACAAAATTATTCCATTGGTTGCAGTGTTCCTTTAAGAAATACTTGAGGGTGCAGTAAAACTGAACAGAAACATTAATTTGTTTTTTCCTAAAATTTAGGATAAATGTGAAGCATTTATTCAAACGGGTTGAAGACTCTGGCCATGCAAGCCAGGAGGAGCTGTTCTGTCAAAATATTGGACGGGGAGGGTTAGTGCTGGATGACTCTTATGGTATAGTCTTCTGATCCAGCAGGTCTCCCAATCTCCTTCAAACTCCTGATATTTTCAGATGTCAGCCTCTTAAAGACTACCTTCAAAATGGCCCGTGCGTACTGCAATGCAATGTACATAGTTCCCTTAGCTCCATCCTTGGCAATGGTTGACATAAGGGGTACTATAAAACCTTTATTGTCCAGGACATAGGAAGAGAGGAGTTTGAGATTTTAACAGCCCAGGCCAGCCTGCAACATTTAAAGCTAAAGTAATAAGAATTCTTCTAGAGCTTCTACTGGGAGCCAGTATCATTGTGGCAAGACACGGGTGAGGTTCTTTCTCCTACAGCCACCTCCATAAATCCTTTAACACAATGCAAGCTACCTGTGCGGCAATCCAGTCAGTCCCACTTCCCTGCTCGCAGCCTGTGGTCTTGCACATTTATTTCCTTCAAGTGCCCATCCAATTTCCTTTTGAAAGCATCAATTGCTTCAATGTGCACCATTTGCGAGCAGTAAGTGCTCGGTCAGTTACCTGTCGCTGTGTAAAATGTTCTCCCTCACATTGCTTTGCAAACATCTTAAAGTTTTTTTAGTTCCTTCGCAAGATGTGGACATGACTAGTTCAGACAGCATGCACTATCTGCATCTAATTGCCCTTGAGAAAGCGGTGATCAGCTGCCTTCTTAAACTGCAGCAAGTCTCTGCATTTTAAGAACACACACAGTACTATTAGAGAGGGAATTGCAGGATTTTGGCCAACTGAAGGCATGGCGAAACAGTTCAAGTCAGTCTGGTGTGCCATGCTTGGAGGGGCACTTGCAGAGCGGTGGTGCTTCTATTAACTGTTGACTTTGACCTTCTAGAGTGTAGAAGTTGCAGGTTTAGTAGGGGTCATCTAAGAAGCCTGACTGTGTTGCTGCAGTGCATCTTGGAGATGCTACACACTGCTGCCACTGTGCATTAGTGGTGGAGGGAGTGAATGTTGAAGCCGTTCAATGGGGTATCAATCATTTTGGCTTCTTGTTTCCCCTAGTCCATATACCATCAACTAACGACCACAGTTTACTTCAGTCTACTTCATTCAGTTCTGTCATAACCTTGTACATCTCTGTCAAATCTGCATCTCAAGTCACTTTTGCTGCAAGGTGAACATTCTGAACCTTACCAACCAAACCATGTCACTGAATGCAACTCCACCAAACCTCTTCCTGATTATTGAAACTCTTCTGGTAAATCTCCTGTACACCATCTGAAGGATCTTCACATCTTTCTTTAAAAAATAAAGTGCAGTGGAGAGAACTGTACATAGCTGTAAAATGCAATACAGCACAGGAACAGGCCCTTCAGCCCACCAATCCTGCACCAATTCCTAATCCCCATTTAGACCCACTACTTTATTGCCCCTGAGCAGTTTCTATCCCTCTGTTCACGCATCTACCAAGAATTTGCCTTAAACATGCCTGCTTCCACCACCTCTATTGGCAGAGTGTTCCAGGTACCCACCACCCACTGTGTGAAATACTTTCCCCACACTTCTCCCTCAAACTTTCCGTCTCTCACTTTGAACTTGTGCCCTCTTGTAGTTGACCTTTCCGCCCTGGGAAAAAGCCTCTGACTATCCACCTTATCTATGCTTCTCATAATTTTGTAAACCCCTAACAGAATGCCCCTCAGCCTTAGTCTTCCCAGTGAAAAACAATCCAAGTTTATCCAACCTCTCCTCATAACTAAAACCCTCCAGACCAGGCAACATCCTGGTAAAGCTTCTCCTCCAGAACCTCTCCAAAGCATCTACCTCCTTTTATATTCGCTACCCTGGCCGATGAAGCTAAGAATGCCACCTGTGTTGCCACTTTCAGGGGTACACTCAGAGCACTCCGTATGTTAATGCTCCTCAGGGTTCATTTATTGTAAAACTCACACCTGAATTTGATCTTCCAAAATGCATCACTTTGCATTTGACCAGATTAAAGTCTATATGCCATTTCTCTGCCCAAATCTACAATCGATATCCCACTGTATCCTTTGACAATCCTCCTCACTATATGCAACTCACCAATTTTGGTGTCATCTGCAAACTTACTAATCAGACTACCTACATTTTCTTCCAGATCAATTATATATATATTATAAACCACAAAGGTCCCACACTGATTCCAGTGGAACACCACTAGTTACTGACCTCCATTCCAAAAAGCAGCCTTCCATCGCTACTCTCTGTCTTCTATGACCAAGCCAGTTTTGTATCCAACTAGCTAGCTCACCCCAATCCCATGGGACTCTATCTTCTATACTAGCCTGCAATGAGGTATCTTATCAAATGCCTGAACAAAGTCCATGTAGACAACATCCACTGCCCTTTCTTCAATCATGCTTGTCACCTCCTCAAAAGCACTCAATCAAGTAGGTGAGACATGACCTTTCCCACACAAACTCATGTTGCAGAGAAAGTAAGGACTGCAGATGCTGGAGATCAGAGTCGAGAGTGTGGTGCTAGAAAAGCACAGCAGGTCAGGGAGCATACTAAGAGCAGGAGAATCAAAGTTTTGGGCATATGCCCTTCATCAGGGATAAGGTTTGTGGGCCAGGAGCGGAGAGATAAATGGGAGGGTGGGGTGTGGCTGGGGGTATGGCAGCTGGGAATGTGGTAGGTAGATGAAGGTGGGGGGAATGATGACAAGTCAGAGAGAAGGGAGGAGCGGACAGGTGGGAAGGAAGATAGCCAGGTCAACAGGGTGGTGCCGGGTTGGAGGCTTGAGACAGGGATAAGGTGGGGGGAGGAGAAATGAGGAAACTGGTGGAATCCACATTGATGGTTAGGGTTTGCACCATCTCAGACACCTCCCTCCCCTTCCTGGACCTCTCCATTTCCATCTCCGGTGATTGACTATCCACAGACATCTACCACAAACCCATCAACTCCCACAGCTACCTGGACTACACCTCCTCCCAACTCTGCCTCCTGTACATAAACCATTCCTTATTCCCAATTCCTCCGCCTCTGCCACTTTGGTCCCAGGAGGACCAATTTCACCATAGAACATACCAGATGGCCTCCTTCTCCAAACACCGCAATTTCCCCTCCCACGTGGTCAATGATGCCCTCGAGTGCATCTCTTCCACTTTCCACACCTCCACCCTCGAACCCCACCCCTCCAATCGCAACACAGAGAGAACCCCCCTGGTCCTCACCTTCCATCCCACCAAGCTCCGTATACATTGCATCAGCCTCCACCTACAAACAGATCCCACCACTTGGGATATATTTCCTTCCCCAACCCTATCTGCATTTTGGAGAGACCATTCCCTCCACGACTCCCTTGTCAGATCCAAGCCTCCCACTAGCCAACACCCCACTCCCAGCCCCATCCCTTGCCATTGCAAGATGTGCAAAACCTGGGCCAACACGTCCCCCCTCACCTAAATCCAAGGCGCCAAAGAATCCTTCCACATCTAACAGAAATTTACATGTAATTCCACACATGTCATCTACTGCATCCATTGTACCTGATGTGGTCTCCTCTACATCGGGGAGACAGGACACCAACTTGTGGATCGTTTCAGAGAACATCTCTGGGATACCCGCACCAACCAATCCACCGCCTGTGGCTGAACACTTCAACATTCCCACCCCCCCACCCCCGGCCCACTCTAACTCAACACCGCCCTCTCCCTTCCCACCTATCCCCTCCACCCTCCTCTCTGACTTATCACCTCCCCCGCTTCCCACTTTCATCTATCTATCACATTCCTAGCTACTTCATGCCCAGCCCCACCTACTCCCATTTATTTCCCAGCAACCTCCAGCCTACAAGCCTGATTCCTGATGAAGGGCTTATGCTCGAAACATTGATTCTCCTGCTCCTCAGATGCTGCCTGACCTGCTGTGTCTTTCCAGCACTACACTCTCGAAACTCATGCTGCCCATCACTAACAAGTCTATTCACTTCCAAGTGTGAATAAATCCTCAGTATCTTCTCCAACAGCTTCCCCATCACTGACATTAGGCTCACCGGCCTGTAATTACCAATTTCCCTTCTTAAACAAAGGAACAGCACTGGTCATTCTCCAGTTCTCTGAAACCTCACCTGAGGCCAAAGAGGATGCAAAGATACCTGTTAAGGCCCCAGCTATTTCCTCCCTTGATTCCCATAGTATCCTGGGGTAGATCTCGTCTGGCCCTGGGGACTTGTCTACGTTAATGTATTTCAAGACACCCAACATTTCTTCCTTTATCATGTTAACCTGCCCAAGAGTGTTCACACACCTTTTCGTAACCTCAACATCCCTCTCTTTGGTGAATACCAATGTAAAGTATTCATTAAGGATCTCACCCACTTCCTCTGGCTCCACACATAACCTCCTTCTTTCATCTTTGAATGGGCCTATTCACTCCCTCGTTACCCTCTTTTTGCCAAATACATATAAAGACTGCCTTGGGATTCTCCTTAACTCTGCTGGCCGAAGATATTTCATAGCCCCTTTAATAAAGTTTCAACTTTGATCTCCAGCATCTGCAGACCTCACTTTCTCCCCAAATACATATAAAGACTGCCTTGGGATTCTCCTTAACTCTGCTGGCCGAAGATATTTCATAGCCCCTTTTAGGTGCCCTAATACCCTGTTTGAGTTCCTTCCTACTTTCTCCATATTCTTCAAAGACTTTATCTGTTTTTAGTTTCCTAGACTTTAGGTAAGCTTCCTTTTATTCTTTTGACTAAGCTGATAGGCCAGTCAATGTGGGGGATGTTAAAATCTCCATCCACAACTATCTTGTTGTTTTTACATCTTTCCAGAATCTGACTACATATCTGTACCTCTATTCCCCGCTGGAAACTGGGAAGTAGTTTGTACAATCCCAACATTGTGATTGCACCCTTCCTATTCCTGAGCTCTACCCATAAGGTCTTACTACAAGATATCTCCAGGGTGTCCTCACTCACTCACAACTGTGATATGCTCCCTAATCAGTAATGCAACTCCCCCATCTCTTTTGCTTCTTTGTCTATCTCCTCTAAAACATAAATATCCTGGAACGCTGCCAATCCTATCCCTCTTTTAATCCAGTCTCGGTGATAGTACCAATATCATAATTATATTCATTAATTCAGGTTCGAAGTTCATCCATCTTACCAGTTACACTTCTTGCATTGTAACAAATATCTCAAGATGATTGGTTATCTCAAGAAGGTTGGAATATAAAAGCAGCAGTGTGCTTCTGAGACTTCATAAAGCTCCAGTTCGGCGCCATTTAGAATACTGTGTCCAATTTTGGGCCCCACACCTCAGGAAGGACATACTGGCACTGGAGCGTGTCCAGAGGAGATTCACACGGATGATCCCTGGAATGGTAGGCCTAACATATGATGAACGGCTGAGGATCCTGGGATTGTATTCATCAGAGTTTAGAAGGTTGAGGGGAGATCTAATAGAAACTTACAAGATAATGCATGGCTTAGAAATGGCTTAGACGCTGGGAAGTTGTTTCCGTGAGGCGGAGAGACTAGGACCTGTGGGCATAGCCTTAAAATTAGAGGGGGTAAATTTAGAATGGAAATGAGGAGACATTTCTTCAGCGAGAGAGTGGTGGGCCTGTGGAATTCATTGCCATGGAGCGCAGTGGAGGCCGGGACATTGCGTGTCTTCAAGGCAAAGATTGATAAATTCTTGACCTCGCAAGGAATTAAGGGCTACTGGGAGTGCGCGGGTAAGTGGAATTGAAACACCCATCAGCCATGATTAAATTGCGGAGTGGACATGATGGGCCAAATGGCCTTGCTTGCACTCCTATGTCTTGTGGTCTAAATACAGTCCAAGCCTCTAGTTCCCACTGAGCTCAGCAACATCTTCCTGACTGCTATACTGTATTTGCCTTGAACTCAAGCTGGGTCTAACCAGAGTTTTATGAAAGATCAGCATAACACCTTTGCTTCTTGTTGAAATCAATGTCTCTTCAGGTTGTTCTGCATTACTGCATGTTTTGTTAATGCAATTGACGAATTGGGGACACTGTTTCTGAAGTGCAAACTTTTAAAACGTGTGTTGGCTGCGACACAATTACATCGCCAACACTTTAAG
The DNA here is from genome assembly GCF_004010195.1 of Chiloscyllium plagiosum. Lineage (NCBI taxonomy): Eukaryota > Metazoa > Chordata > Chondrichthyes > Orectolobiformes > Hemiscylliidae > Chiloscyllium > Chiloscyllium plagiosum. Next base: position 16,093,526 of record NC_057721.1, on the reverse strand, counting down.
CACTGTTTCTAAAGCACAATTTTTTAAATAATGTGAGATTGTGAAAGAATACAACCATTGCGATATAGAAGAACTGACTGTACTTATAATGCATAAGAAGCCCCATGCTTTGCTAACCTCTCTAAGTTGGTTCCGTCACCGTCAATGATCAATGCACATAAATTCCAGGCTTGTTCTTTATAACAGTGCCATTATGCCTACATTGCTTCTCCCTATCCCTTCTGCCAAACGTATCACTTCACACTTCATTTTTTTTTTAAAACTCCCATCTGCTGCTTGCCTGCTCATTCTGCTAATTCATTCCCTGTAGCCCTACAATGCTTTTTTTTCAGATACTGTTCCAATTCCCTTTTGAAAGCCTCAATTGACCCTGCCTCCATCACACTTCAAGTCAGTGCATTCCAGATCCCAGTGCTTGAGAAATAAAGTGCCGAGATTGACGTCAGCTAGTCCATGCAGTTTTCTTCCAGGACCTCTGCTCTACTGAAGAGCACTCATTCTGCTCATCTTAACCCTAGTGTCACAGAGTCATACACCACGGAAACACACCTTATGGTCCAACCAGTCCATGCCAACCATAATCGCAAACTAAACAAGAACTGATTTTGCCTTCCTCCATTGCTAATCAATCTTCAAGTGCAAGGCATTTCTGAATATCCCATTCTATCCCATATCCAAATGCACCCACCAATCTGGAAATGTATAAATAGTAAATACAAAGAAAACTGAATTCTGGATGAGAAAGGAAACATGGATGGGAAGTAAGCATTAAAAAAAAGTCACAGAGTTGGACAGCACGGAAACAGACCCTTCAACGCCCCTCCCCCAAGTCCCTCCTCCCTACCTTTTATCTTAGCCTGCTTGGCACACTTTCCTCATTCCTGAAGAAGGGCTCATGCCCGAAACGTCAATTCTCCTGCTCCTTGAATGCTGCCTGACCTGCTGCGCTTTTCCAGCAACACATTTTCAGCACCTTCAGTTCAACCAGTCCACTCCAATGATAATCTCAAACTAAACTAGTCCCACCCGCCTGTGTTTGGCCCATATCCCTCCAAACCTTTCCTATTCATTAACTTATTCAATTGTCTTTTAAACATTGTAATTGTACCCACATCCACCACTTTTTTTGGAAGTTCATTCCACACACGAACCACTGTGTAAAAAATGTTGTCCTTCATGTCCTTTCTTCAGATCTTTTCACACCTTAAAATCATGCCCCCTTGTCTTCAATTCCTCCCACTCAAGGGAAACCATACCTGCCATTCATCTGATCCATACCCCTTATGATTTTATAAAATCTTCTATCAGGTCACCACTCAACTTCCTACACACCAGTGAAAAAAAGGTCCCAGCCTATTCAGCCTCTCCTTGTAACTCAAACGTTCCATTCCCCGGCAACCCCTTGTAAAACTTGACTGAATTCTCTCCAGCTTAAAAACATCCTTCCTATAACAGGGTGACCAGAACTGGACACAGTTCTCCAGGAGAGGCCTCAACAACATCCTGTACAGTCTCAACATGACTCCTACACTCAAAGGTCTGAGCAATGAAGGCAAGCGGAAAAGGAACGTGGGTTGAGATTCTCAAACTTCAAAGGACAGTAACTGATGCATTATTTAAAAGACACACATCCTTATTCTCTTCCTGAGCTTCCTCCAGCAATAATGAAGCTAGTTGGTGCAATTCCCATTGTAACATCCCCAGCTGTATAAGCAGTTCCAATGCCAACAAACTTTTTAAAATGGAGTCTGTGTACGTTTGAAGTTAAAGTTGATGGTAAAGACCATAGATACACATGATATTCATCACACACTTTTCAGATGGCTAGATTTATTGTTAAAACACAGAATATTTAATAATATAAATCGCATTTTGAAATAAAAAATTGATTTAACAAACACGTATCATTCCAAATATTTTAGCACATTATGTGAAAAAGTGTATGTGCAGGAAATGGATTGGCATGGAAAAGGAAAGAGAATGCAAATGTAAACTGCCTCTAATAACTCAATCTCCAACTCCAACACCATTCAAGGTTTTACCATTAATTGTGATTTAGACTCCTTTTTTTTTTAAAATGGAGCAGGAGTCTGGGTAATACAGCAATACATCAACTATCACTTACGTTTTTTTAATGTTTGGAGAAAAGGCACCTAATTTGTTGAAAAGCAGAATATCAGAATTCCAACAGTTTGTTGACTAATTTGAAACTGAAGTTGAGGCATGGAATAGAGCACCATTAGAGGGTAAAGATGATAAAGTTTTGAATGAAACCAATGCAGGATGTTTACAATGCAGAAGAAAGCCATTCAGCACAATCTGCAGTCTGCATGTGCTGGCCCTCTGAAAGAATAGTTCACTTAACACCACTTCATTGCAATTTCCCTGTATTCCTATCAGCAGTTTGTTTTCAGATAATGATCCAACTCCATTTTGAAAGGTCCAGTGGACTCTGCCTCCAAAAGATGACTAGACTGATGAGTCCACATTCTGAATGCTTGCTGTGTGAAAAAATATTTCCTTGTATTGTTATTGCTTCTTAGCCAATTATCTTAAATTTGTGCCCTGGTCCTGAATCCTTCCACTAATCAGAACATCCTTCCTACTTTGCCCAGATTCCTCACTATTTTGAACACCACTTTCAGATCTCTTCTCAATCTTCCTTTCTCCAAAGAGTACTGTCCCGACTTCCCCAATCTTCTATGTAACTGGAACTCTGCATCCCTGAAACCATCCTTGTGAATCGTTGTGTACCACCCTTAGTGTTAGGTCAGTTAGTCAGGGGTAAATATAGCTGAAAATGTGTTGCTGGAAAAGCGCAGCAGGTCAGGCAGCATCCAGGGAACAGGAGAATCGACGTTTCGGGCATAAGCCCTTCTTCAGGAATTATGCCCGAAACGTCGATTCTCCTGTTCCCTGGATGCTGCCTGACCTGCTGCGCTTTTCCAGTAACACATTTTCAGCTCTGATCTCCAGCATCTGCAGTCCTCACTTTCTCCTCAGGGGTAAATATAGGGCAGGGGAATGGTCTGGGTGGATTACTCTTCAGAGGGTCGGTGTGGACTTGTTGGGCCAAATGCCTGTTTCCACACTGTAGGGAATCTAATGCCTTCAGAGTCGAAGCAGAGGGAGCTACAGGTCTATGAGGTGACAGTGAAACATAGGGTTCTTTTAGACTGCACTGGCAAAGAGTCAAAATTGAAACAAATAACGAGGTGTTTCAAAACCCTTTGTCACTAATGTATATCATTATGCTTGTCTTTTTCCAAAGCATTTATCAGGTGATCTGTATTCAACACTTGGTGTGCAAACTGAACATGTCAGGCATTTGTGAAACATTTTCTGCTGAAAGCAGCATTTGAGTTAATCAGAGGACAGCCTATGCCACAGAGAAATCCTTCATTTAATCCATTTTGGATGTGTATAGGATTGTGAGCAATATATGGAATGACATGAGAAATGATATAGCTGAAAAATAATTTATCCAACGGCATAACCTAAACCCAAGTGAAGACAAATATTGAAGCATTGGACAAATGCTTCAACCCAGAAGTTGATGATTCCAATTTATAGTGAAAAATGACACGATGGAATGAAAGCCCTGGCAAATAATTACTGTTATCCACAATGAGCATAATCAATTGTTAATCAACTTTCCCATTCATCCACATCCTACCAAAGGCTCTTTATCTCAATGTTGAATTCGCTGGGGTCTCGCTAGATTGATGGTATTGCAAAAGCATGAATATGAATCACAGACAGGAAGACATCTGGGAATACTGTACTTCTAAATGTAAAGCTGCCTTTTAGTTCCACTAAGATTAGTGCTGTTGCGAAACAGCTTCTTCAAGCAAAAATGTATCCCCACGTTCCAACTTTAGAAATTCAATCTGAATTAAATTTGAAGTATAACTTGAGATATTTTGAGATTGAAAAAGTTCAAACAAAAACTAATTTTGCTTGCAATCACAACTCAGAAAGTAACAAACATCTTAGGCTCCTCCTTAAAACAGTAGCCTTTGATTGCCTCTCAAACAATAAGGTCACTCAGTTACTGCTGGAATCTTTAATTGTCTTTGTCGCCATATAAAATGATACAATCAGTTACTTAAAAAAAAGGTTAATAACCAAGCGAGTAGAGAGGTTGTGCACAATAAGATATTTTAGAATACGTGCCACTCTCCAAGTCTAGGTCAATGACTGACTTTTATTAAGAATCTCACAGTAACCAGCAGTCTATCCACTAACATACTGCAAGGCAAACATAAAGAAACCTTCTTAAAAGCTGTTGCATATCTCCCTACTACATTGTGAGGGGCTTTATGGCAGTTAGTAAAAAGCACTCAGCATGTAGCATATGAGAACAAAGTCCCTTCTAAAATAAATCAGAATATTTCACGCTCAGGACAAGAAAGAGTTTTGGCAATATTGCTTATAAAGTTCTACCAGTAATTGCAATTACATTGTGAGAGTGTCCACTATACACTAGGGAAAACCTTATAACAAATTACCTTATGCATTGCAGGATGGCAAATAGAGTCATAGATGGTGACAGACTTATGATATATTCCACTACACGATACAGTATAGTGAGTGTTTTCACATACATGCATTCCTATGGGAATCATTAGCAGTAGAAACCCATACTTTATTTCTCCCACCACATATAATGCAAATTCACAATAAACAGGCTGTCTATATAATATTCTGCAATGTGGTTGGGCTGATACATGGCACAGAAAAGGCATTTAGGCTAATATAGGAATAAACAGGTCTTTCTTCATAAAAATCTCCACATCTAAGATGTAGCTGCATTTAAAATCCATTTCTCAAGGTGAAATGATACATTAGCTTTTTAAGCAAAATCACATCAAAAATACCACCATAAATAGTACACAATCTTTTAGAACTATATTTTTTGTTTCCCAATAGCCAAAAGTAAAAATATAATTTAACTTATTTTATTGGTAAATTATCCACATTGGAGGACACTCTAAAGTGTTTTCCCAATGGTTGTAGCCTGACAATATGTTTCTGGAGAAAGAAAAAAAAAAATTGACCTGCATTTACATAGCACCTTCCTCAGCTTCAGGATATTTCAAAGCGCTTTACAGCCAATGGACTGCAAAGCAAGCATCAAAACATAGATCATGTCCCACAGAATACTTGACTAAAGATGGCCTGATGGCATCATTGCCGATAATAGAAGCTAAATTCAATAAAAATTATGTTGGCACTTTATTTTGGATATAAAGATACTTCTGTTCTTTGTTCTGAAATATATCCTGCTTCTTACATGCCTGTCAGCACGGACACCACAAGATGTCTTTCTTCTCCAATCATCAATTTTCAAAGTTAGCAAGACCCCTCCAAGAGTAAATCTAGGAATATTATCCTTGTGCATATTGGGGTTTCAAATATTTATTTTTAAAAGCAAATTCTCAGCAGTTTACTGTTTTGCCCAGATATTCTGTTGAAAAAACTGAAATTAACACACCTGTCAAAGATGTTGACACTGGGATTCCCTGAAAGTTTGGCCGGATGGTGTGACATCAGAGGAAACTCCTGATTCCCCTTGGTCATTCACCCCTGCCCTGCACCACCCCCCCCCCCCTAGATTTGTGATCATTTTGCTGGTTCAGAATCTGATCCTATCTCAGATTCCCAGGCAGCCTCTATATAGTGGCATCAGTGGTTAGCAGTGGATCCATGGTGCGATTCCAGCCCTGTGACTAGAGTGCACATTCTCCCAATGTCTGCACGGGTTTCCTCCTGATGCCTCCACAGTCCAAAGATGTGCCGGATAGGGTGGATTGGCTATGCTAAATTGCCCTGTAGTGTCCAGGGATGTGCAGGTTAGGTGGATTAGCCTGGGGAAATGTGGGATTATGGGGATTGGGCGGGCGGGGGAGGGGATCTAGGTGGGATGCTCTTCGAGGGACCAGTATGGACCAGAGTTGAAACGTCGCTTTCCATACTGTATGGATTCTATGATTCAAACCTTTTTTTGCTAGTCCATCACCAGATTTGCCTCTTCCAATTTTGTTTTGTGTTCCACTGTATATCTGAATATGGGGACTGCAATGGTCAGAGTATCTATCTCTCAGCCTCATCCCTTTATGTGGAGGCCAGGTTACTGAGTATATTTAGGACTGAAATAAAAAGGTTCGAGGATCAAGGGTTATGGGGAGAAAGCAGGAGAATGGGGTTGAGAAACTTATCAGCCAGTGATTGAATGGCAGAGCAGACTTGATGGGCTGAATGGCCTAATTTCTGCTCCTATGTCTTATAGTCTTATTGGATGGAGAATATAGAAGTTTCATCCTGAAAAGGCTATGCAATAATCTTGTCAGGAATCCTCATCTGGATATTCTGGATGCTGACTCCTGCCAATGTTTGCAGATCATAGTTAGACTGTACCTAAATGCTGTCAACCTGTCTTTTATCCATCCCCTTTAATAGCCTTGCTTAATTAAAGATTGTCAACCTTCAATTGATCCAGCATCTATGGATTCATGAGGGGACAGGGGGCAGATTTTCAGATGCCCACTACTCTTTCCGAGAAAAAAAAATCCTGACTTTGCTTCCAAATGGCTTATCGCTAATGTCAAGATTCTGCTCCTTGATCACGCTATCCCCAGCAGAATCTCCTCAATTTATTCTGTTTACCAAGTGTTTAGAGAAGGAGGAGGCATTCAGCTCATCAAAGCCATGTCAACTTTCTGTGGAGCAATCTAATCAGTTCCACTCTCCCACTCTAGGCCCAAAGCCCTACGAGTTTACTAGCCTCAAGAGAGCACCTAATTTCCTTGTTAAATCCCTCTCATCATTTGTGCATCCACCACCATCTCTAGGTCATTCCATGCCCCACGTAAAGAAAAACTGCTTCCTCACATCCCCTTCTGCAATTCTTGCCAAAACCTTAACTCTATATCTTCCAATCTAGTACCAACAGCTTTTCTTTAGCTATTTCTATTGTCTTCTGAATCTCTAGTCAATCCCCCCCTCAGTCTCTTTTGTTTCAAGGAGCTCCTCCAAATCAACACTTGGAGCTAAACTCCCTCAACCCCAGAAACTTTCTGGTGGATCTCCTTTGCAGCCGTTCATGGACCTTCCTGAAGTGCAGTGACCAGATTTGGATGCAATATACTACTTACAGCCTTGCCCTAACTTTAGTAAGATTCATCCAAAATACCCCGCCACTTTACTCAGCTTCTCGATTTAGGAAGCCAGTGCTCCTAGAAGGTTCGTTTACTATTCTCTCAGATTATCCCGTCACCTTCAAAAGATCTATACATGAACCACTGGGTCTCTATGTTGCACCATGTTCCTTCAAACTATCCTATTTAATATTTCCTCTTCCTGTATCTTCTGATAAAATGCAATCCATTTCGCATTTTATTGACCCTAAATAAATTACTCCACAATTTTCTAAACTGAAAAGAATACCAGTCCTCAAACTTACGTTTCAAACTACAGATTAATTCTTCACTGTATCTTCTCTCTATTATCAATCACTGTTCCTAAAGTGCAGACATGCATGCTGGAAATCAAGATAGGTGTCTGACCATAATTACATACAATTGAAGCATAACACCCTCCTCTGATTTCTAAATCTCTTGAGCGTCTACATTTTATGAGAGTTTTAGGTTACTTTTACTTCTGCTGCACTACAGCTTTCAGTGTACGTACCTGGACCACCAAATCCCACAGTTCCTAATCTCTCACCATCAAAAATCTACTTCAGCCTGATGTTTTCCCCCTTTCTCACAATCACTGCTGTTTTGACCACTCACTTAATCTGTTTGTACTTTACTGCTCCCTCCTACACTGTGCACCCAACATGAAGCTTAAAAAAAAATTCATTTTTGTTCAGTGACTTTGTTGAGCACAATTTCGCTCTCATTCCATCAAAACATTGAACACACTTCCAAAACTGCACTTAATTAGCAGTGAAGTGCCATAGGGCTTCCTGAGGTTATGCAGCAGGCAAGGTTGTTCTTTCTCCTTGCTGAATGCGAGTGAAAGTGATGGTGTCTATTGTACATCCTGCTCTGTCTAAGGCCAACTGTGCTGGTGAAACAGTCACCAAAACACTGACACAGATTAAGTAGTATCACACAAGTTCTACTCCGTTAAGACAGCAGTCCTGTTGCTTGGCTTTGTTTACTTGTCTGCAAGGTCTGTTACACCAGCTTCATTTGCAGAAGTCATTACACCCAGCTGCTAGAATAACGAAGTATGTCAGCAACCAACGGCCAACTTCCGCTGGAATATACTTTTCCCGAATGAATCCGAGTAGCTCCATTGGAAGTACTTCTACTCCTGAGGCAGATGGCTCCAGCAATTGCAATTCAGGAAATGAGCATTTCTAAGGCTCAAAGGGAATTGTTAAAGGGGAGGCAGCTCCAGTAGAGGATAAACATCAGCATTAACTGGTTGAACCAATGGTCTCTTTCTGTGAGGCATATCCTATATAATTGTATGGAGTATTGTATGTATAATGAAGGAAGTAACTGCAACACTCCCTGTGGTTAAAACCGACGTGAGGTCTGCTGGGATGTGCAAGGATGCACTTACGTAGGGAGCATTCAATCTACATACAGCCATAATTGCAAGGTGCAGCCCAGTACTAAATGTGCTAATGACTAGCTATTGGCTCCGCAAGGATGCTCAAGGACATGTATGGTAAGTTCTTTTTTATTCTTTGTTGGGATATGAACAGAGTGGCTTTCTCAGCCGTTTCAGAGGGCAATCAAGAGTCAACCACATGCTGTGGCTCTGAAGTCACATTTAGGGCAAACTTGGTAATGATGGCAGATTTCTCTTCCTAAAGCACACTGGTGAATCAGATTGGTTTTTAGTGATAGCCAGTGCTAGTCGTAACGGTCAGTATTACAGGTTGGATTTGGGCCCACCTGGATTCTTAAACTCCAGTCATCAACATAACCCAACAATACCGACCAGTGTTTGGAACTCAGAATCACTCATGCGTTCTCTTTCCTGATTCAACATTGTATGTGTACGTGTGCGCATAGGCGTATGTATGAATGCACGTGTGTGGGTGTGCACACATGAATGTTCCTATGAGACTAGCATTTAATTCCAGATATTTTATTAATTGAATTTAAATTTCACCAGCTGTCATAATATGATTTGAACCCATATCTCCAGAACATCAGCCTGAGTCTCTAGATGACTGGGCTTATGACGTTGACAGGAATGGTGGCACCGTGGTAAAGTTAGTGTAACACACATGTATCTCGATTCAGGTTACAGTAGTTGACATAACAGTGTCAGAAAGCCTTTGATGGAAGGAAAGAGACAGAAAAGGAGGAGAGTGAGAGGAGAAGGTTGTAGGCTCTCTGTTGTGGTACTGAAGGAAGTCACAGGAAAGAGAGAATCACAATGAGTCTCTTTAATACTTATTGTCCACAGGAAATGGTAGCAGGCAGCTAGAAAGATCAGCAGCCTGGTGAGTGGTCTCTTCCTGGCGTGGCAATGCCAACCTGGCACGGCGGTCACCAGCTTCCGGAGGGGCAGTCCCGGCATGGAGCTATCCTTCGGCAGCAGCTTCCAGATATTTCATTTTAATCAGCTTTCCCTGAACCGAAATTGGTTAGAGATCAGGTGCCGTGTTTTGGTGCTTTAAAAAAAAATCTGTCACTGCACAGTCAGTTCTGCTGTAACGTGGTAGTTCTGTCCTTGTGCAATCTTGGGCTGTAAGAAAATCACGTAATAGCAGCACCATTTAAAGTAATGGGACCAGAATCACGTTATGACCAATACACACTTTAAAAGTTCGCGTTTGAGAAACAATTTGTCAATTGCGTTTCAGTGAAATTGCATTAGCGAAACATATTACAGCAAATTTGCATTAACATTATAGCAGAATGATCTGTATTTTTTTGTAAAAATACACATGACAATAAATTGCTATTCTATTTTATTCCAGTGTGTCTGGCTGAGGACCTGACAATAGTGCCATTAAGTGATCAATGACTTCAGATGAGTGGCTGAAATCAGGAAATGCACCTTCAAATGCCATATGCTACCACTGATCAAAGGAAATATGCTAAGCAGTCTGTGGGGGAAAGGAGAGAATGAGACTCTCATACTCATTAAAATACTGGGTTTCTTTCAAAAATATCTGCATTTCAGAGTTTAGCTCATCAACAAGGCTTTCACAGCTGCAAATGTAGCTCAGTGGGCAGTTTCGTCTCCTTATCTCAGGGAAGATATCACTGCCCTAGAGAGCGTGCAACAAAGATTCCACAAATTGTTTCCGGGTTGGCAGGATGGTCCTATGAAGAGATTGACAAACTGGGCCTGTATTCTCTGGAGCTTCAAAGAACAAGAGGTCATTTCATTTAAGCATTTTGAAGGGATAAACAGGGTAGATGCAGGTGGAATCTAGAAACAGGAACCACGACTTAAAAATAAAAGGATGCCATGTGGGTCTGAGCTGAGGAAAATGTGTTATTTGGAGGATTGTGAACCTTTGGAATTCTCTACCACAGATAGTTGGTGAAGGTAAGGGTTATTATATTTCTGATTACCAGTGATGTAAGGGTTATGGGGATGGAGAAGGTAAGAGCCATTGATGTATTCAATCATCCATTGAATTGAATGGTAGAGCAGTCGCAATAGGCTCAATGGGTCTATTCCAGTTCTTACGTTCCTACAAACAAGATGCACAGCCCCTGAGGCATTCACAGTTAACTTTGTGAAAGCACAGGTCACCCTAGTCAGTTAAAATATTAAATGGATATGTATAGCAATTTGGAATTCTAAAAGAATAATTGACAACAGAAAGGGATAGAGAACTAATGATCCCACAAAGAAGGCAACTAGTGACTTAATGTTGAAGTAGAAGGAGAGCAAGACAGAAAAAACATCACTTGGATGTCACTGTTAGAGAAGTCTCCACCTTAGGGCATGCTTGCTCTGGTTGTTAATTATATGCAGTAAACTTAAAACAAATTCTATAAATCCGGTGGTTATAATGGCTCTGTAAAAATTAACAGAGGAACATTTATCCAAAGGAATCCCTGCTAACCAGTACACAAATGTCACTATAAACATTCAGACAACATTTTACAAAGATCAGGACCATCAAAGGTTGGAGGATAGGGTTTGCACTTAGAATTTGGTATGCACGACTTCTTTCATAAAAGGTATTTCATTCCCAATTTCATCATTTGGCCCTCTGTTGTACAAAGCTTCTGTGCCTAGGCTATTTTTGCTAAGGGTATCTGTGTATGCATAGTCATTCAGTGATCCTTTAGAAAGTAGGGTGTGTCAATATTCATGGTAATCAAGTGGCATTTGCCATCCTTCAATTGATCTACAAATAGAATCCTTTACAGTACTAAACATGCATCATGACCTTTCAAAACAGCCAACATATTGGGAAAAGCAACAAAAGCATTGCCCTGCACTGGAAAACTGTTCCATATTCAGATAGCAATGATTGACAATGATAGTGTTCAAAGCACAGGGTTATTTTACTGTAACAAACACTTACCATTAGAAAGATTCTCAACATGCTTTATTTTGTGAAGTAATGAAACCACAAAAGTATATGGAAATAGGCAGTGAGACCTAAAAGGTTGAACATTTGAGAAGGCAAAGAGAGAATGACTGCCCATGTGGTGATCAATAATTTGGAGGGAGATCCTAGTTCCACACCTATTCGACTCTGACCCAAACCAGATTGGGAAAGCTGGCAGTCAAGTCTTTCACCTACCTTCCCAATTTGGAGATGGGGTGGTGAATGAGGAGTACCCAGGTTACCCCCATGACGTCCTCAGCAAGTCCAAACAGACTTAAAGCACCAGTAAACCTTCAATAAAGAACTCACTGAAAAAAAAACCTTCTGTCAACTTGTCAAGCATTTCAAACCTATTCATTTCTTCAAAGACTTCTCAGTTTTTGCACCATTTTGTCTTCATTGGGGATGCTAGACTTTGTAGCATGTCTAGCTTTGGTTCTGCTTATGGAGTCTGGGGCTTTGATGTAAAAGGAGGTGCACAAATATTTATTTCAATTCTTTGTTACAAAGGTAGGCTTAAGATCTGGAGAGATGTAGGCTCAATGCCAGCTTACCTCAAACACTGTAGAGCAGGGAGAATATTCTGTTCATAAATAATTGAAAGTATATTGTCTTACCTCTGGAGGAGAGCATGAGGTATCAGACCTGTCATTTTTGAGACATGACTTCCCTTCCAAAAATATTCATTTGGCTATGAAGAACCTTGAGGTTGTAAAATGTATATGTAAATACAAGTCTTTAATGAAACCAAATTGCTGCCTGACTGTAAGTAGAGAGAAAACGATTCTGTGGCACTAATTGAAGGCATAGATGGGGGTGCTCTGGCTAATACTTCTCACTCAATCAACATCACTGAAACAAAAGGACATGATCTTGAGATTTCTTCTATTGCTGTCTGTCGGACCTTGCTGTGCACGATATGATCCTTTACTTCATTTGGCTGATCCAAATTTGGCCTCAAATCTATTTTCTCATAACCTACACCCTTCGACTCCCCTGTCAATAAAGAGTTTTAAAAACTCCATTGCTCTCTGAGTAAAGGGTATTCCACAGAATAACTGACCTTCAGAAATAAATTCTCCTCATCTCAGACAGAAATTCTGTTCTGGGATCTGGCTCTGTGCAAATCGGCTATTATCGTTGTCTGCTAAACAACTGAATATGAATACACTCAAAAGGAAATTCACCAACTCTGGAGCGATTTTGAAGACATGGTTTGGTGTAATGAAAGGCACAATATAAGTACAAGTTATTCCTTTGAGCTTCCTTATTAGTAATTTTGGGGTATATTACTCAACTTTTTTCCATTGAGAGAAAAGCTACAACAAACCAGTTACACAGCTTCACAAGGTGAAGTTGCCACGAAGAAAGCAATGAATTCTTGAGAAAAACTGAGGGTGGTGAGAGAAAATGACTCACCAAATTTGACCAAGGTCCACAACGCAGCTTTTAACTAACCCAAATAGCTGACTGCTTCACACTGGCTCAAAACTCTTTATTTGACCTTTAAGTGCTTCTCAACAGCAGCAGATTATTAGGAACATTTGCATAAAAATGCCCAAAAATATTATCAAAAAGGGTGGAATTTGCAAAGGTAAATGTCCACTCTCAAAGTCTCTTGGTCCATCATAAATCATACATTTTTACATGCATTTACTAAGTGGTTTACCAAACCTCAGCAGTACCCATTAAAATATTTTGCAGCCAGTTAAATGCATTTGAAGTGCAGTCACTATTTTAATCTAGGCAACATGGCTGCCACCTTCTACATGTAATGTCACTTACCAGCAATGTGGTAATGACCTAATTATCAATGCAGTGTTATGAATTGAGGGATGCATACTTTCCAGGACAGAGCACAGGACCCACTACTCTTTGTTCTGAAAGGTTAAAAAGGATTACTGTTGAGGACAGTGGTATACACTACCTGATACGATGATATGTGTGGATTCGATTGAAGAGTAACAGATTTGGCCTCAAAAGGAGTAAGACCCTAATGTCAAGGGATGTAAACTTCCAATCCACTCATAAGAGCATGGTAATTTGGCTTGGAAAACATGGTCACAGCAGAAAAATTATACGTTTGACATTGAGAAAACAGAGTCCCACTCATGATTTTACCAGCAAGGTGAGCACTTTGCTCACAAGTGGTGAGGGATCACCTAATCTCGCCTCACTACATCCAGTTTGCTATTTGACCAGGCAATGAAGAGGCAGTGACAATTCCCAACATGGAACTCTGTGCAGGACCTGGGTGCAGTGACAGGCACTTAGCTGACATGGTGGAACAGGCTGCGTTTAAAAGGTTCTTATCAATGGCTCATTGTGTGATCACAGTCAGGGGATCCATATCCTTTCACTCCGAGGATTGGGCCTTAATCATTTCTGCAGCTTCAGTGTAACTTCAGCTAGAAGTCCTTCAGAGAGCTGCAGATAGACCAATAAGCGACTTGGTCACACATCAATCTGGGATGTCTATCCAAGTGGATTGGATAGGGGTTGAGCCATGATAAGTCCAGGGTGTATGTTTATTAGAAATCAAGGGGCTCACTCCTGTCATAGAAACATTGGGAAAACTGCAGGGATGCAAGTGAGTATAATCATGATGGGGGAGGCAACTCAACATAAAAAAAGATGGGGAGAGATAGGAGAGTATGGGAAGACATGGGGGGACTGCAAGAAGGAGGTGGGGGGGTGGGCTTGTGAAAATATGAGGCCCTTCAAATTGCAGGTGCATTAAACAGACATACACACACAGTACCAGTTAAAAACATTTGTTTTCATATAATTCTGTACATGGACCTCATACATTCATCATATGCCTACATTGATCAAAAGTCCTGGTCACAAGAATTGTTGACCATCTTAGAACTTACACAATGAATGGTGGAGCCCTGGGTCATGTTGTCAAACAGAGAGACCGAGGAGTTCAGGTACATAATTCTTTGAAAATGGTGTGACAGGTACACAGGTGGTTAAGAAGGCATTTAGCACGTTTGCCTTCATTGCTCAGACCACTGAGTATAGGAGTTGGGACATCATGTTGAGGAAGTAGAGGACTTTGGTGAGGCCACCTTTGGAGTACTGTGTACAGTTTTGGTCACCCTGCTACAGGAAGGATATTATTAAATTGGAGAAAGTTCAGAAAAGACTTATCAGGATCCTGCAGGAACTGGAGGGTTTGAATTATAAGAGTAGGCTGGGACTTTTCCCCAGGGTGGGAGAGTTCAAAACTAGGGGGCATTTTTTTTTTTTAAGGTGAGAGGAGAAAGATTTAAAAGGGACCAGATGGGCAACATTTTCACACAGAGAGTAGTTTAAATATGTGGAATGAACTCGACAGTGTGGTGCTGGAAAAGCACAGCAAGTCAGGCAGCTGCTGAGGAGCAGGAGAATCAACGTTTCAGGCATAAACCCTTCATCAGGAAGGGCTCATTCCTGATAAAGGGCTTATGTCTGAAATGTCGATCCTGCTCCTTGGAAAAGCACAGCCTGACTTGCTGTGCTTTTCCAGCACCACACTCTCGACTCTGATCTCCAGCATCTGCAATCCCCACATTCTCTATGTGGAATGAACAGCCAGAAGAAGTGGCAGATGCAGGTACAGTTACAACATTTAAAAGTCATTTGGACAGGTACATAAATAGCAAAGGTTTAGAGGGATATAGGCCAAATGCAGGCAAGTGGGACTAGTTTAATTTGGGAAACATGGTTGGTATGGACAAGTGGACCAAAGGGTCTGTTCCTGTGGTGCATGACTCTATTACAAATTAATTCGTGCAATGGTTGTGAAGTAATGTCAGGCGAGTTGTGAAGTTGCACTTTATTTCCATTATTCGCAATCACCTTCCAAGGTTTCATAACCCACATGAACTTCGTTAATTTGTACCCTGGACTATAAAACGTGCACACCATTATCCTCCAGGCAATGCTGTCTTTCTTGAGTTATGCCGGAATTGGGAGTGAGGGGAGAGGTTCTCATTCTTGCGAACAGACAGACAATTTCCAGTTGTCCATGCATGAAAAGCTCAGGCTGTATAGTTCTGAATCAGATCAACGACGTAAGGGGTCCACAAAGTGGCATCCCATTGCCATTCTTGTCAGACAGCCGCATGTCCCAATGTTTTGAAGAGTTGTTTAAATGTTATGTGCGTGTGCTGTGACCACTGAATGTGCGGTTTCAATTCTGATAGTGCCTGGAAAGCCTCATTGGAACCATCCCCAGAAGCTGTGGTTGTCCTGTGGCTGTTGCACTGTGAACACTTGCAAGCGTAGATGAGGAACTCAAGCATCTGGAAGTCCAGGATCAGTATCAAGCAGCAGATGTGGAACTGTCTCCTCAGACAGAGTTTCTTGCAAAAGGTGTCCTCATGATCGAATGAAAGTGACAGAGGGTTGAAATGTCAACATAATGAGAACAGCAGCACAGTATTACTTGAGGTAACTTGCTATACCTCAGAGAGAGAAACTCCCTTTGCATCTCTCCAAAGTTGACATCACCAATCTTTGGTAAAATTCCGACCAAAGTTTTCCTCATCGCCTTCATAACAATGTCGATCACATCGTGCAACCTGCCTCTGATTACTATCATGGAATACACTACATCTTGTTTAAGACAAGATCCCTTTCTCACTATACTACCAAGCAGTCTTTCTCTAACACAAACTGAAAGGTCCTGTAGATAGCTTCCTAAAAGATGATGATAACTTCAAAACTGCTAGACCTTCCACATGATGAACTGTGGAGAGGATCCTTGATACAACATTCTTCATTGAAATCAAGTATAGACAGAGGCTCAGTTTAATCTGAAAGATCTGAAAAATCTGTAATCTCATCTGAAAGATTGCACTCCCTCAGTATTGCACTGAAGCGTCTTTCTCGATTATATGCTTATGTGGAGCAGGAGCTCGGAACCTTCCAAATTCAGGGGTAAAAGTAGTGGTACCATTCACCAAAAGCAGATAGCTTTAAAAACAAAATGCTTTGAACACATTGTTCCATTTTGGGGGAATGCTGGGGTTGAGGGTCTACCTTACCAGAGTGGACTGCAACAGCAGCACTCAAAACATTCCCATCTCTAGACAAAGTCCAAAAATGAGAAAGAGGCACTACACGAAGACAGCAGAAATAAACAACACCCACACTGCTGAATATCAAATATCTCCAAGAATGTTCTTTGGTGGGAAGAAAAAGAACCATTCCATCAGTTTCTTGTCTGCCTACAATGTCAATTAAATTAATCTCAGAAATTTGCCAACGCTGCACTTCAAAGACAAAAAAACTTTCTTCAAGATCATAATATATATATAGCAATGCCAGCTGACCAGTAATTCTTTAGCGACACAGTACTATATCTATATCAGAACCTCTTCATGCTACAGAAACCCACAATGATCCTGCTATTTGCTTCTGTTTTCAACTGAGTCCTTCCTATTCATTTGGATTAACTATATCAAAAGTCACTGGAAAGTATGAGGTACTTGACTAACCCATCAGTGACTTCAACAATCAAACATTTCAAACCTGTAATTTTATTCAAATACAATCATTCTTCCAGATTAAATATTTCACCGTGTTCTGCTGTCATGTACTATCATACAATGTTTGGCAAAGTCGGTTTTTGATGGCACACCTCTGACATCTTCATGGAAGATGAAGATAATCTCTAAAGGCTGAAAGTATACCTCACCGTATTTGTAGTCATTGCAACAACAGGTTCAGGGAAAGTTTGGAACAGCCTCCTGATTTACACCAGATTCAATTTTCTTTTGTATTGACTTCAATACTAAAATGAATGGTCAGAACTTGACTTTTTTTTTTAGTTAGAAGAACTTCATTCTGGAAGTGAAATCTCCTGGAGTTTAGCTTAATTCTCCAAGTTGGAGGGAAATATTGCAAAGTTACATGAACATTTCACTATTACAAAAAAAAAGGCCATTACCTCTCTAACTGCAGTACCAATTGACAAAAGTAGGTTTAGAAATCAAATCTGAGGCACTGAGATACTTTCATAAGTTAAAAAATGAATTAGCTACAGCTTTATTTAAAGAAACTCTGATTAATACCACTAAAACAGAAACTGGCTTAAATCATTATGCTTTTATTTTATTTAAAATAAGATCCTCTACAGCAGATGAATTACTCTTAGGCTATTTTGGCTACACATCAGAATTTAATCCCCAGTTTTCATTTGGAAAGACTTTTTTGGTTGTAATTTTTTTTTTCCCAGTGTCAGAAAATGTTCAATTGCAGAAAAAATGTATTAATTTGCAACTTCAGTTTATTTAAAAAAAATCTTTGTACTGGAAATGAGGGATTCAAACTTTGGTTATGATATCTATAATTGTCAAATGCGATTTATCACAGACATTTTTAAAATAAAAACATCAGGGAAGCCCAGAAAGGGCAAGGAACTATTCAACATGAGCATTCTATAGGAGGGGAGCAGGGAATAAATGAACATAGGTAGATTTAATTAGATTAGATTCCCTACAGTGTGGAAACAGGCTCTTCGGCTCAACAAGTCCACACCGACCCTCCGAAGAGTAACCCACCCAGACCCATTTCCCTCTGACTAATGCACCTAACACGATGGGGAATTTAGCATGGTCAATTCACCTGACTCACACATCATTGGAATGTGGGAGGAAACTGGAGAACCGGGGAGAATGTGCAAACTCCACACAGACTGTCGCCCAAGGCTCGAATCGAACCTGGGATCCTGGCACTGTGAGGCAGCGGTGCTAACCACTGAGCCACCATGCCGCCCAATATCGGGAGGGTTAAACAGGAACAGCAGAGCAATGCAATATCCTGCAAATTTGGGTAAGACGAGAAAAATATCTCCGGGAGAAGTGGATGCCAATCCAGAGCAATCAAAAAGGGAAGAACCAGCAGGAAAAAAGCTGACATAGAACATCTGGGTGTACAGAGGAAGCAGAGGTCTAATACAGCCTGAACATCACAGGAAAGGGATCAGTACATTCTAGAGCCACAAAATGTAAATATTATTCTGAACACTTCATTTTTTTGTTTTCGTGATTTATTCCCATGATCTACAATGCTGGACGTTTTACTTCTTTATTTTCCTAATCCTTTTTTCTAAGAATTTGCACTTAAAATTCTGGACTCAGGTACCTTTGTACCCGAGATGGAGCCATAAGTGGTGACTTGTAAACCTTTCACTGTACTCTTTTTAGTACATGTGACAATAAAGCTCATTCTAATTCCAAGATTCTAATTCTAAGAAATACAGCAGGAAATATACTAAGATTTCTATATTACAGATCTATATTAAGAACTCAATTGAATAGCTAATTCTTAATCAGTCTTTTCCTTAAAGATGAGAGAAACTGATTAATAACCAGAACAGATGAGTGGTCTATGCCAGCAGAATACAAGTATACTTTAATAGCATATTCACTAGATCATTTAAAGATCTGACGTCAAAAACAAGAATAGCCTCTGGCAAACTAACATTTCATCTATCATTTAACAGTGCTCCTACTGCAAGAAAATTAATTGGAGATATTGCTTATCTCACTGGAGTCAAAACAGTTCCCTCAAAGATTATTAAAGCTCGTGCTTTCAGTCAAACCAAGCAATTCATTTCTGCTTCTGTAATATCCAATTCATAAACAATCATTGCAGTTTATCTTCAAGAAACAATACTGCCAGATTGTCGGATTTGTTTTTGAGTAATGTTTGCTATTTTCAGAGTCGCTGTTTCACAGGATAGAATCATATATAAGGAGCAAGAGGGTAACTAGGGAAAGGGTTGGCCCACTCAAGGACAAAGGAGAAAAGATAGGCGTGGAGTCAGAGAAAATGGGGGAGATTCTTCATGAGTACTTTGCATTCACCGATATTCACCGAGCAGAGGGACATGGCGGATGTTGAGGTTTGGGATAGATCTTTGATTACTCTTGGTCAAGTCAGAATAAGGAGGGATAAAATGTTGGGCATTCTAAAAGGCATTAAGGTGGACAAGTCCCGGGTCCGGATGTGATCTATCCCAGATTACTGAGGGAAGCGAGAGAGGAAATAGCTGGGGCTTTAACAGATAACTTTGCAGCATCCTTGAAAACAGAGGAGATCCCAGAGACTGGAGAATTGCTAATGTTGTCCCTTTGTTTAAGAAGGGTAGCAGGTAATCCAGGTAATTACAGATCTGTGAGCCTGACGTCAGTGGTAGGGAAGCTACTGGAGAAAATACTAAGGGACATGATATGTACCCATTTGGAAGAAAATGGGCTTATCAGTAATAGGCAGCATGGTTTTGTGCAGGGAAGGTCATGTCTTACAAACCTAATAGAATGCTTTGAAGAGGTAATAAAGTTGATTGATGATGAAAGGGATGTAGATGTCGTATAGATGGACTTTAGTAAGGCATTTGATAAGATTCCCCATGGTAGGTTGATGAAGAAGGTGAAATCGCATGGGGTCCAGGGTGTTCTAGCTAGATGGATAGAGAACTGGTTGGGAAACAGGAGATAGGGAGTAGCAGTGGAAGGGAGCTTCTCAATATGGAGACCTGTGACCAGTGTTGTCCCACAGGGATCCATGCTGGGACCACTTTTGTTTGTGATATACATAAATGATTTGGAGGAATGTGTAGGTTGCCTCATTAGCAAGTTTGCACATGATACCCAAATTGGTGGAGTAGCAGATAGTGAAGGGGGCTGCCAGAGAATACTGCAGAATATAGATAGATTTGAGAGATGGGCAGAGAAATAGCAGATCGAGTTCAATCTGGACAAATGCGATGTGATGCATTTTGGAACCTGCAATTCCAGAGCGAACGATACAGTAAATAGAAAAGTCCTGGGGGAAATTAATGTACAGAGAGATCTGGGTGTTCAGGTCCATTGCTCCCTGAAGGTGGCAATGCAGGTCGATAGAGTGGTCAAGAAGAAATAAGGCATGCTTTCCTTCATCGGATGGGGTATTGAGTAACAAGAGTTGGCACGTCATGTTACAATTGTATAAGGACTTTGGTTCAGCCACATTTGGAATACTGTGTACAGTTCTGGTCACCACATTACCAAAAGGATATGGATGCTTTGGAGAGGGTACAGAGGAGGTTCACCAGGATGTTGCCTGGTATGGAGGGTGTTAGCTATGAAGAGAGGTTGAGTAGATGAAGATTATTTTCATTGGAAAGAAGAAGATTGAGGGGACGCCTGATTGTGGCCTACAAAATCAATGAGGGGTGTAGACAGGATGGATAGCAAGAAACCTTTTCCCAGAGTGGAGGACTCAATTACTAGGGGTCATAGGTTCAAAGAGAGAGGGGAAAAGTTTAGGGGAGATATACGTGGAAAGTTCTTCATGCAGAGGGTGGTGGTTGCCTGAAATGTGCGGGGGTGGTAGGGGCAGGAACAATAGCACCATTTAAGATGTATTTAGACAGATACATGAACGGGCAGGGAGTGAAGGGATACAGATTCTTAGAAAATAGGCAGCAGATTTAGATGGACGATATGGATCAGCGCAAGCGTAGAGGGCTGAAGGGCCTGTTCCTGTGCTGTAATGTTCTTTGTTCTATTTAATGCTCAATTTCCTAATTAGGCCAATGCCTTTGATGGTGCCAACAGATTTCAGTACATGGGGTTGGCTGGGGTGGTCAGGCTTGTGGAGGTCAGCCGGGGTGGTCAGGCTTGTGGAAATACCTCCTGATGAAGGTCTTTTGCCCGAAACATAGATTTTCCTGTTCCTTGGATGCCGCCTGACCTGCTGTGCTTTTCCAGCACCACTGTAATCTAGACGCAAGAGATTTCAGTCAAACCTTAAATCAGGAAAAAATGGCATCACCGAGAAAATACTCATCTCTCGTGAAATGTCCAAAGACTGACAGATCTGCCTGGGACAGCATATTCCTTGCATTGTAGAGTGTTTAAATAACTTTTGAATTAACATCAAGAATGCAGTAACTTCAAACTGAGCTGTTTATTAGCTGGAACTGGACTTGAGTTTGCTCAGTTCTGCATTCCACAGAATTAGCAGCCAGCTCTGCATCTGATGACATTTTGTTCTGGTAAACATTTTACTGAATAGAAAATAAGTTTCTATTCTACATGCACAGCTGCCCAAATATTTCAGAATTTCAGAGAAATCATGCACAGATTTATAAACAGATGATGTACCCTATCAAACAGCTTGTATTGGGGTGAAAGGTGAACTTATCCCTTTCCAAGATTCTTCACTCATGGGTCTCTCTGCACCATTTAGTTGTATACAAGGGACACCGTGTGTCTGTCACACACACACACACACGAACATATACAGGCGTACACACAGACTGTATTTCTTTTTCAACTTTATTAGCCATTGTTACAGTACGGACCGTCCTTGCCAGTCATCAAATATCTATCTATTCCAAACCCATTTTTCAACACTTGGTCTTGTATGCTGTGACATTTCAAGTGTCGCTCCAAGTAGTTCATGTTTGTCTGAGGGATTCCCCCCTCTACCAGTAGTGATAACCAGATACCCACAACTCACTGGGTTAAAAAAAAAGGCTTGCTCTAATCCCCTCTTAACCTTCTGTTCCATATCTGTCCCCTGGTTATTGCCCCCACAACAAAGGGGAAAACATTTTCTCTTCACCAACTCTGTCTATACCCCTCAATCAGATCTCCCCTTCGGCCTTCTCTGTTCTAAGGAAAACAACCCCAATTTGTCTAGTCTCTATTCATAGCTAAATGCCACAAGTCCAGGCAATATCCTGGTGAATCTCCTCTGCACCCCCTCCAGTGCAATTTTATCCTTCTTAGTGTGTACTGATCAGAACTGCACAAAGTACTCCAGCTACTTCTTAACTGCCATTATATACAGCTCCATCATAACCTCCTCATTCTTGCATTCAATGCCTTGACTATAAAAGGCAATTAAGTATCCCATATTCCTTCTCACCTGGCTTATCTTCCTGTCCTGCTGCTTTCAAAGATCTACGAACATGCACGCCAAGGTCCCCCTGATCCTCTGTATTTGCTAGCGTCCTGCCCTTCAATATGTGCTCCCTTGCATGGTTATTCCTCCCCAAAAAAAATCACTTTACATATTTCAGGATTAAATTTCATTTGCCACTGTGCCGCCATTCTGACTAGCCCATCTATATTGCCCTATAGTCTAAGGATTTCCTCCTCATTATTTACCACTGCCAATTTTCATGTCATCTACAAATTTACATACGCCCCACATTCATGTCTAGATCATTATCATAGAATCCCTACAGCGTGGAAACAGGCGATTCGGCCCACAAGACCACACTATCTCTCCGAAGAGTATCCCATCCAGACCCATTCCCCTCCCCTATTTCCCCTGACTAATGCACCTAACCTTAACATCCCTGAACACTGTGGGCAATTTAGAATTAAATTCTTACAGTATGGAAACAGGCCCTTCAGCCCAGCATGTCCACACTGACCCTTCAAAGAGTAACCCACCCTGACCCATTCCCCTATTACTCGACATTTCCCCCTGACTAATGCACCCAATCTACACATCCCTGAACACTATGGGCAATTATGGCCAATCCACCTAACCTGCACAGCTTTGGACTTTGGAAGGAAACCAGAGCACCTGGAGGAAACCCACGCAGACACGGGGAGAATGTGCAAACTCCACACAGACAGTTGCTCGAGACTGGAATTGAATCCAGGTCCCTGGCACTGTGAGGCAGCAATGCTAACCACTGAGCCACCATGCCACCCTGTAGGTAATTATTATATGCAATAACCAATAAGAGGCCCAACAATGGACTCTGGGGCACAGGTCAGGTTACATCAACAGTGTGAGTGGTGTGTTCATTGCCACCTAACATACTTACCCCTTACACTTTTAAAAAAAAGGTTGCATACGCCCACTGGGTTTAAACAGCCTAAGTTGGGGATTCCCACATGTGGGATGTCATATCCCATCCCCATTCCACCTCCAACAAAAATAGAATCTGACAGCAAATTGGCACAGAACTTCCAGATCCTAAAGTGCCCAGAATCTCTGAAACTCTATGAATATCTGCCATGGTCTTAAAATGAGAAATTAGACAATTGTACATATAATACTGGGGAACTGGAAATTCCTTTCTCCTACCTCTCCAAAAGAAAGCCTGATGTTGCCGGATCTTTTGAAATTTCCCAGAACGAGCTCAATACATTTTTGTCTAGGGATATTAAGCAATGACGGATAAATGAGAGTCAGCAATGATCGAACTTATCAGGTACATGCCTGATCCTAATGCCATGTTCCTACCTTACTGAACGGAGTTTACACTGTATGATCTCTGCACTACATGTACAAATTCATTAAATCAGCCTGATCAACAATCCCAGCAGGAAAACCAACCTGCTTGCAGAAATTTAGTGCAGATAGGCAGGAGGCTGGAAGAACGCAGCAAGCCAGGCAGCATCAGGAGGTGGGGAAGTCAATGTTTCAGGTGTAACCCTTCTTCAGTCCTGAAGAAGGGTTACACCTGAAATGTTGACTTCTCCATATCCTGCCTATCTACTTTGGATTCCAGCACTTGCAGTTTTTATTTTGTCTGCAGAAAGTTCGAGCAAATTCAGCGTACACGAAACCTCAAGAGTTGGATTCCTTAAAAATTCGGAATTTGCTTCATCAGTAAGGAACAATCCTCCTGAACAGTGAGACCTGCAAATTCAAACAAGTCACATTCCACAGAATAGCAGTGCACATGAAGGCCACAGCACAAGCTGTAGTTTCCCACTTTACCATCAGTACATGCATGGCATGGGCTGGAAAGTGCATTAACCAGCATGATTCAAACCTCCCCCTCACAGAAGCTTGAGGCAATTTCCTTTCCATATAAAAAAAAGTGTCCGCTTCAAAAACATTACCAACAATGGAAGACCACTAGAATTCATACTGAGGAAGCAGAGTTTAGCTTCTCACACCACTGAGCTCTGCCCTCTGTCCCCAAAGACTGGCATTCAAGCCACAGGGGGTAAAGAGCAGGAGGAAGTCAGCAGCACCTGGACATGAACCAGGTTTTCCGAATATTGATCTTACTGTGCAAACACAATTATGCACAGAAATATCTGTGCGAACAAGAACTTTTTCTTTTATATGTGGGTTTCTTTCGTGCCCGCCCACACGTGTGAAAACAACATGGTTTTGCCACAGTGAAGAATTGAGAAGAGTCTGTAAAGTTTCCGACATAAATCGGCAGTGAGATCACTGGTAATGGTCAGTGAGAATCTTGGTATAGATCTGCTCCGACTTCACTGGGCATGGGGGAGGGGTGAAGTGGGCTAGGACTTTCTCAGGGCCTGGGCAGCAGGTCTGGGAGGTTGAGAAATCCGTTCACAAAGGCAGGGGAATGGATTCCCAATGTCCTTCCCCCTCCTTCCTCTCACGCTCTGCAGCCTCGCAAAGCTAACAGACTTCACGAATGGGTCAACGCCCAGCCATTTTGCCAAATCAAAAGAATGTCATCAGCATCGAGCAGAACTCTCTTCCTTTTCCAACTCATCAGAGGCATGTGTACAGCACAAGGCCACAGCAGTCAGATGGCGACATGCAATCTGAATGTTAAAACAGCAAGCCTGAGGTCAGCTAAGTTAGAACTGCAATTGCATGACAAACTCTGGGAGACTGCTCGAATGGGGTGAAGTGCTGAGGGCAGAGGGATGGTGAACGAATGATTTCTGCTGGTTCCTTAAATCATACCCACCTCGTTCCACCCCTTTCATGTGGCATTCACCTCAGCAACAGTGGAGGTTCAATCCCAGAGACAACTCTTCTATTGGAGACTCTCTGGGTGATGCATTGAAAGTACACCTCTCTTGGCTCTGGTTTATGGACCGCATATTTAAAAGCTAGGATGGGAAAGTCCAGGCCAAACATCAGTACAGGAGTGGCGATATCAACACTTGCCCTAATTTCAGTTGCAGGCCAAGTCTCTGAAACTTGGTGGGAGGTGTGTCAGATTAAAGTGGTGGTTTTGGATGATTAATTGGATAAGTATAACATGCAAAGGAACGTGGAAGAAAGCAGACAACGGGCATGAGGTAATCATGCTCACTGGATGAGCCAACAAGACGAACCGAATTGCTTTCTCCAGGGCCTAACACTTTTGTGATTCTTCTGAGGTTGCCTGTAGATTGTAATATTCCAGCTGCATTATAAACAATGCTGGAAAAGGAGGGATGGTGGGGCGGGGGAAATGTGGAAGAGAAGACTTCTACAATTTTTTTTGCACTTCAGTCCAACCACAATAACTTTCCTTGCAGAACTGAAGATATTTTTCCCTGTTCATGACACAACAGACAGGAAATAAAGACTTCAGCTCCACCTCCAACACAGCAGCTCATACTCATAAGGATATCTATTGCCCCCTACGACGAGGAGCCTCACGGTATATTATGGAAATGCAGCTTTACATTCACTTCAGGGAACTAAACCAGCGGCACCATACTAGGGCGAGGGCTGCAATCAACAATAACAAAAGGCTCTGGAGGTGGCAGCATGCAATTTAAGTTCATCTTGTGCGTAAATGATAATTGCAAAGCTCGAAAGAAGAACTGTGTCACACAACCATAATATGAAAACCCTAATTTGCACCGTGTCACACCATTTCTCCATTTCACGAGTGACACCTCCCAGCATTAATTTTGCCCTCCCTGTGATTTTTTTTTTTCTCTCTGTAAGTAAGCAAACTTATCCAACATCAGTGAATTGAGTATATGAACTTTGAAGTTTTGCCTGTGCAAAGGAAGTTAAGTGTTGGCTATTAAATTTGGTGGCCAAACTCTGTCCTGTAAAAGTTGCCTGTGATCTACCAGGTCACATATATGCACTGTATTAACTAACTCTACGCAATAAACTCTTTTTTTTGTGTGTTTGTGAGAATCTGTACATACACCACAATGCATCATCCAGTAACCCAGCGCTACAATAGCCAGGTCACACTATTACATACATGTATCTTCAGGTCCCAAGTCAAAAAACAGGACATTGAGAAAACTGCTTAATCCTGTCACACTGCGTTAGTTCCATCTTCAAACAATGCTGTGAAAATCTCACTTCAAAAGAAACACAGTGCAAGGACAAGAATAATGATTCCAGGCTATAAGTGTGGTTAATTTAGAAAGAAGTTTTAGGCTGTAATTAGCAGCACAATCAAATAGTAAGACTAGGATAATAATAATCAGACCTCTTGCCGAGGCAAGGTGGAAAGCTTTTCAGCTTCACATTAGAGGCACCAAAAAGAGTCGTCTTCCTAAGGAAAGACCTGGTGGAATTAAATCCATCACAAAATCCCTTTTTATAGCAAATTTTAGCCAGGTCTAAATGGACCTTCTGGACTGAATTCATTCTTTACACTATTGAGTGACTTGGTGAGCTACCTTGGAGGGCAGTTCACAGACATGCAGGGAAGGCAGCATAAACATATACATGTGGAGCTTTGTACCAAATAGCTTTCTAATCTTTGAGGGAACCTGTCTCGTTTTTAATGGTAATTCAACACAGTCACGTACACTGATACCAGGCAACTGCTTCTCCTCACCCCACCCCACTACCCCACATCGCAAGACTTTTTAAACTCATATTCCTCAACTGACTATGTTCTGGATTATAGTGATGGACCTCCTGTTCTGTATTCAACATCCTCACAAAATCATCAAACATACCCATGGAATTTTCAATCGTCAGTTTTAGAGCTTTTTATTAAATCTTTTGGTGGAAGGCCTAAGCCTCAAATGTCTCGTTATGAATGTGCTCGATTTTCATCCACTAGCTATCTCTTCTAGCTAAGTGTAAACTGTGTAGTTTGTCCACATGCAATGCACCCAGTTTCTGAGGGTACATCAATACCATTGTCAATCGAATAACTGAAGTGTTTTCTTTCAGCATCAAGCAGTTTGCATTAAACTCACATTTTGTTTGATGGAAATCAAATATGACTGCTGTTCACTACTAAAGCATTAAATAAAGAGATAAAAGGTCTGTCAGTTTAAAGCTGTAATAATCAGCACACGTTCCACGGAGTATAACTATATGTTATTATGGGCAGTGGCAACCATTGCAGCTCATTTGTTTCAATATTCTGGCAAGAATTTTAACTGTAATTCTTGCACCCAGGGAAAGTGCCTCTCTTGGAATTTCCAATAAATTGGATCTTATAATCAAATACACGCACTGACATCAAGCTGGGAGAGGAATGCTGATCAGCTGGATGCAAGTCTTTCATGTTAGAAAAGTGTTTGAATTTTAATAGGTTTAAATAATTTGAAGTACCAGAACCCACATAAAATGCTATCTGTGCAATCCCAGCATCACCAATAGTAGAGAAGGGAGCTCTGCTTGAATTCAGAGTTTGTTACCCAACAGAGTTTGTGGCACATACATTTTATTAAATGAGAACAAATGATTCTCAATGAAAGGAGACAGCTTCAAGGAGCTTTATCAGTATTTAACCTCCAGGCTGCTGTTTGGTTTATTGTGACTCTCTGCCATTTTGTATAGAATTATTTTTTTGAGAGCATGATAGGAGAGCTTATTTGGCCATGGCGACTGTAACTCAAATGTATAGGGTTCAAACTCATTACCTTGTTAATTAATATTTTAGACATATTTGGGAATCAAATATATATTATAAAGCACGTGTGTTTCTCATTATTTCTGCCCTCAGATATATATTTTCCTTTCAAACCTGTTAAGAATATCAATTTTGACATACAAACTCCCAATCTTGCCTTGGCGGTTCCTTATCTTCCATAGCTAACTCATTAATCCTGTTTACGTATTGCCGGTTTCTGGATTTTCTTAGCTTCTTGTACGCTTCATCATGGCTGTTTGCTGTCCTTTCTGAATTGACACATTTATCACACAACAAGATCACTCAGTGAAGAATTCACCCACTAATTAATTAATATTCATCTTCATTAATATCACAAATCTCCAATCCCAGCTTGTTGATTTGAAGACACCAATAACGGAAGGAAAAGGTGCTTCCCCACACTGCGGGTAAACAAAAACATCTGAAAATGTGT
The DNA here is from genome assembly GCF_004010195.1 of Chiloscyllium plagiosum. Lineage (NCBI taxonomy): Eukaryota > Metazoa > Chordata > Chondrichthyes > Orectolobiformes > Hemiscylliidae > Chiloscyllium > Chiloscyllium plagiosum. Next base: position 16,064,957 of record NC_057721.1, on the reverse strand, counting down.
CTGACAACAGCATCTTTAGGGTTTACACCACCACCCCACCCCCAAAAAGGGCAACAGAAAGCGGGTAAATAGCATACCTGCACTGTGCACCAGGTGACGGTGTTTAGAATGCAAAGATGGGTGCAAGAATGAAAGAAGATTTAATTTTTACCTTTAATATTCACCCTTTTGCTATGGCCCCCTAAGGCAGTTGAGCACAAGGTAGGGGGAAAAGACAGGAAATTGGCAATAAGTCAAAATGCTCAGAGAGCTGGTACAGAGATGATGGTCTGATTAGCTTCCATCTGTACCATAACAATTCTAAAATTCTTGCTTATCTGGATAGAAATATGTCATAACAACTTTCCATTACTTCTTTCAAGTTGACTATCAGAGACAGATTCCGGTCAACAACTGTCAGGATCTTTACTGTCCATCTTGTCCAACATAATTCAAATCCTGACCTCACCCATTAGCTGAAGGCTTTAAAACAGCTAAAAATCTTGGTCCATTTTTCTCCTTGACACTTGACACTGAGACCATTTGTTGATATATGTGATTAGTTCACCAGGCATGTAGTAAGAGTCAAACCTCTACAAGCTTGTTTCACACTGTTCAGTGTTTAGATCAAATGTGAGGTATCTGTGAGGCACTTAGGCAAGTTTGGGTTATCATTCTTTTACCGCTCATTACTTAAAAATGTAGAAGGTATTAATCTGTTGGCAGATTAGTTTGGACAGGACCTGACATAGCACCGCATTAAACACTGACATACATTTCTGGCAAACCAACTTCACTAAACATCACTGAACTTCTGTGTTGGGGTCAGAGTTGGTTCTTTTTCACAAATGGCCTCAGTGCTTCCTCAATATAGATAAAGCTTCTGTTTGTTGATAGTAATGCATGTGATTCTATTAATAAAGTACTTAAAATGATTGCTTTAAAATTTAAGATTTAAGTTGCACTAGAATTTAATTGTTGACATATTAATGTCCATTGGTGGCCCTTTACAAGATGGATATAGTGGCTGGTGACTGTGGTCTTGGAAGAGCAATTCGGAAGTTGTGAATTCCACCACAGAAAATTGTAAAAGTGAATTCAATAAACTAATTTATTGCTTGGCATTAGCAAAAAATATTAAAATACTGGATTGCCATAATTTTTTTAAAAATCAATATCGCCATGAATATCCTCAGAAAATTGAGTGGTGACCCATATCAGGCCTAATCTCCCTGTGACTCCCATCCCAAATTGTGTGGTTAACTCTCCAGGCCTTATAACAGCAGAGTATTGGACATTAAACACCAATTTGCTGTGTCTCCACAACCTGAGAGCACAACCAATGCTCAATGATACGTCTGTTGTGTTAAATCTCACTATTAGCACATCAGTGTGTCTTTAAGACTTGTGGTCACAGCAATCACTGTACAGTAGCACAGATCTGAGGGTGTCAAGGTCTCAGGCTCCATCTTACCTTTGACTACTTGAAGCATGATTTGCCACTTGGAGCATGTTATTCTGTGCAACTTTATAATTTAATGCTATCTCAGACACTCATGCACCTGAGGAATGTAATGTCTGAATATACTAATTAACTGTAATAGACATTTGTTGGATTCTTCAATACCATGCCCAGTTTCTTATAGAGCAGTAGATTAAATAGGCAATGCTGCATCAGTAAAATACCCCGCTGGAGACAAACTCACATCAACACCTGTCACAAAATTCAGCAATTCTCAAACAAATAAACATTAGAAATATTAAAAGGAAGTGCATTATTCATTAAATAACCAAAATGTGTAGCTTGCTGTAATAGCATTTGGTGTGACAGGACATGTCTTGCATTAATATAAAGGCAAGTGTGACAAATATAAAACATTGGAAGTGTTTTGATGCCTTATCAAATTGAAATTTCCACCAGTGAAACGTCTTGTCCACTGCTCATCACTTAGTGAACAAGTCATGCTCGCACTGAGGTTGGGAGTGGTACAAGTGCAATTTTGAACTTAAATGTGATTTAAAAGGTGAACCTTAAAAGCCCCTCAAAAATGTTATTTATTTCTTATTTCAGAGTTTCAAACAGCATAATTGCACCACAGATTTAGTTATGTCCACCCACCACCATATTTGGTCGAGTAATATTTCAGACAGGGTAAATAAACTATGGTATCAAAGTACACACAGATTATCAAGCAGAGAAATACCATGATCCAAGCAACTTCTATACCACAAACCATAGCAACATATGGGTTTGTTGCAGTCATTGCTTTGTCTCTACAATTTCCTGCATATTACGTTACCACTGGACAAAATAGGATTTAGTGATGATTATACAAGAGTGCCAGATTTAACGTTAGTCAAGTAAGTGCTTACTATTATTTTAAGTGCACTAAATAATAGTTTGCAATGAGAAGGGAAGGAGGATAAAATATGAAAAGAACCTACATTTATATAGAGCCTTTTAGGGTGACCCAAAGATCTCTCTAGCCAAAAAACTTTGAAACATAATCATTGTTATAATATGCTATTTACCAATAGAAAATAAAAATGCTTATTTATACCACACAGTTCTGGCCTCAGAATAGGAAATTTTAAATCTTATTATCACTCAAAATATCCTGAAGTTAGTCAGTGAAAGTTATCATGTTGGGAATGTTCAAGTGTCTCTTAGACATATCTCCTGGTTTATCAGAAGTATGATGCTGAGCCTTTAAGAGGTGCATTTTGTCCAGGTTTACTTTAAGAGCGAGATTGAACGAGAGGCTACAACTTGTGAGGCATTGGGTTTTTTTTTTACTTGGAACAATAGAACCAGCCAGGAAGGGTGTGGTCAGCTCTCGCAGACCAGGATTTCTAGTTTTTTAAAAAGTTCTTCTTAGGTTTAGCTTTAAGCAAAAGGTGCTAGACTTTTGAAGCAAAAGCTATTTTTTCCTCTCTCTCTGTTAGTTAAAAGGAGTTTCTCTTCCTACTACAGGCATTGCATGTGAGAAAATCTGATTTCTGAATTTGTTTCATTGCCAAAGGAGTGTTAATAGGATGTTTCTATATTGGAACAGTTAATTAGTAACAGTTACTGTTATTATTATCCTGTTAAGTTTTCCAATAGAGTTACATTATTTTAAGTTCTTTTTTCTTTTGGTGTGTTTAGTATAGTGTTTCAATAAATTATGTCTTGCTTAACACCGAGTAGTTTGATCAGTTGAATTGCATCTGGAACACGGCATTTTAAATTTCTCTTTAAAACAAGAAAAAGTTAGAGCCTAGGCTACTTTCTTAAAATATTTTGAGGGGGTCTGGTCCAGTCCATAACAGTAAGGCAGTGGTCAGGGAGACATTAACCAGGGAACCTTTGAAATGGTGAATGAAGACAACGGTTTTAGTGTTCTTAATGCTGACTTGAAGGAAACTGCTACTTATTGACCCATCTTAAAACTAGTCTAGAAAGCACAGGTGCAGTGGAGAAGTTAAGAGAAATCATTGTGAGATGGGGTTTAGTGTCATCGTGTGGAACATGGAGGTTTTTGTTTTCAAAGGTCATTCGGAGGCAGCAGATAGATTAGAAGGAGGAGCGGTCAAGTATAATCCTTGGGCAGTTCTAGTGTTAACAGTGCAGTGTGAAAAGTTCTTGCAATAGATTTCTGGCTATGGCTGGTAAGGGAAGAACGGAAATAAATGAGGTCAGCCCCATTGTGCTGAACAAGTGTAGTGAGCACTTCATACGGAGTGGTCTTGTTGACCATGTGGAAGATCTGGAAACAGGCAAAGAAGAGAAGGAAGAAGCCATGTTCACAGAGGATGTCATTCAAGAGGCATTTCAATCTTTTGGCAAGGGTGTAAAAACCTGATTGAAGACATTCAAACATTGAACTGTTGAAGAGAGCTACCTGTTAATGGAAGAACATTTAAACAACCTTGGTGAGGAAAGGGTAGGTTGAGATCATGAGTTTTAAAGGGCCAAGTCTCAGAGATGGATTGAAAGAAAGGGAAGACAACCATTGGCAGTATCAGAGTACATGAAGAATAGGAAACAAAGTGAGAGTTCCATAATTTGTTGGGAATAAGGTTTACCGGCATCCAGTTCTAACATGATCAATTATATACAATCTTGCCTCTCTCTTTCTGAATTGCAAATGGAGTGATCCATATATGATTTCATCCCCTTCCATCTGGTATACTTTGTACTGTTTCCACAGCAAACAAAGAAAGTACCATCAGTACTTAAAAAAGCTTCAGGAGAGAAACTTAATTGATTTAATATAAGATTAAAAAGAAATGATAAAGAAAATAATGGGTTTTAGACAAATCTCCATGAGCAATGACTTCCAAACCAGAACATCTGACTTTTACCAGACATCAGCCAAATTAAAAATTTTGAGAAAGTGAGGTTTGCAAATGCTGGAGATCAGAGTCGAGAGAGTGGTGCTGGAAAAACACAGCAGATCAGGCAGCGCCCAAGGAGCAGGAGAATCGATGTTTCAGGCCAGAGCCCTTCATCAGAAATGGCCCAAGACATGGGTTCTCCTGCTCCTCAGATGCTGCCTGATCTGCTGTGCTTTTCTAACACCACATTCTCAAGTTTTAATTTTGTTGAGTTTCCTAAAGGATTCCTCTCCGTATCTTCCCAAACACATGTGCACCAAACCAATATGGTGCCACACTCATCACTTGCACGCTCTTGCCAAAGGCAGAAGTACTCAGCACTGCCAGGACAAACAGTGACTCCTGGTGCTGTTGCCATTTTTACAGGCCAGCCTTGCACCAGGTCAAGCACGGTCAGTCCAGAGCTGGTTTGAGAGAGTTACCCCAGACCCTGTTGGGCTGGGTCTCTTTGCTGACAGAGGCCTGGATTAAGTGATTTAGGGGAAGGAGTCTTCTTTCAGGACTGGCAAGAGCATAACATGCCACGAGGCACTAGCAGCCTGGTCGGAGGATGCCACCCATGACAGTGCTGATTGCATGACCCGCAGCCGCACCTAACAATGCATGAAGGTGGTCAATGACCACCTCCACCCTTCAAGGTAAAAACACCATCTTCTCACAGATTCTTCTACTGTATATACTTCTTGTCAGTACATATCTCCACCGAGGCTCAGGCTCTACTACTCATTGTCAAATGCAACGTCTTCCCTCACTTGCTCTCTCCAATCCCAACCCCTGACACTGCTAATCCTCCATGGCCTCTGCGCTGCCTAATCACTCACTCAGGATTCCTCACTTTTCCTCTACTGCACAAGCCCCAAACAGCCGCTTTCAATCTCACTCAATCCCTCCCTTCATCTCACTCCTAATGAATAAAACCCAAAATGGGGTAGCGGGAGCTAGGATGGATAGCGTGCTGCCATCACTCACCTCTTCACTCTTTAAAACGAGAGGATCCTGACCCTGGATGTCACTAGCGCCAGGCTGACCAGACCCAAGCCACTGGACTGGGATTGGAGGCTGGCTCAGACTTACTGTGCCAGAACCCAGTGACGAAAGGGAGTCTCCAGTGACTCCCCTTAAACTTACTGACATGGCCATATGTTTGATGCACATGCAGGGTGTTTGACGTGTACAGTGCTGGCACTTGGCGCACATGTGAGATTGACATACAACACATTTCCACGCCCCCTTGACAGATCACTACTGACGACCGTGACAAACACCTTGGCTTTTTGTCTGCACTAAACAGCAAGACAGAAGTATTGGCTCATGGGGCAAAGGAATTAAAAAATAAGGTAAGCTGAAATAAAGCATGGCAAGGTTAGGCAGAGGTGCTGTGAGCATCCAAATACCCAGGAAGTGGGTAAGCACTAATAGATTAAGCCACATAGCCCCGAAAAGGAGCCTAATACAATCTATGAGGATGAATATGGACGTGCTCAAAGGGTCCTAATAGTGGCATTGCAACGAAAGATACCAGTGCCCTCCAAAATATAGCATGGAAGTGCCGGACCATCTTCTAAGTGGATTGGAGATGCACCACAAGGATATACAGAGACTCATACTGTCGAAGGTCTGCATCTATAGGCGTGGGGTACATGCAGTTGCTACCTATGGAGTGTGCCCTGAGATGCTGATGACTGGTGTTGGAGAAGGGCCGGTGGAGCTGAAGGTGCCAGGTAACCTCTCTTACTTTTCTGTTGGGGATGGTCACAGTCTAATTTCTATCAGGTCAGAGAAGCTGTAGATCAATGAGGAGAGGTGAGCTAATGACGAGGTATTAATGCGTGCAAATAGATTCAAATATGCCAACATCACTCAAAATTTAGTTTCTTCCCTTTCCATTTAACATTTGATCAGGGAAATTGGACATTTAGGTCTCAACGCTAGGAATGTCCTTACTGCCAAACTCACTCTATTTTCTCTCAACATTTTTGCCAATCCCTACATTGTTTAGTGGCTGGGAAGATTCTACCCGAGATGAAGAAATCACAGGCATATTGTTCCTCATTTTCCTAAGCTACGTTTTTTGAAAACAGGAAAGGTTTGGAAATGGAACAGAAAATTACAAATCTCACTCCAGGAATGTAGGGTAACCTCAAGCAGCTGAAATATGATCCTTTAACATGGGTTATTGGGACATGTGTGGAGTTTATGATCACAGACAGAGAAACCAAACACCAGAGACAAGAATGAACTGATTGACAAAAAGTCAGTACAAATTTGTGAAGGTCCTTCAGATCTAAGTAAACTAGGTACATTTTTGACATGATCGCTACAATGTTAGATTATGAAGTAGCTATGGGCATTGTCCATATGAGCCTCCAACTGTAGAAATGCCTAAAAAAGCCACTCCTGCTCCTATGTTCCCATCTTCACTATGTTGAAACTGAGAGTCTATACACAGTCTCCTTTGCCAAACTCCCTCTCAGCATGTCAAAAGCCCCCTTTTGAATCTCTCCTTCCACCTACAATCTTCAAGCTTTCAGAATCAGGCTAAGTGAAGTCTAGTCATGACTAATTACTACATTTCATCCTCTCTGCATGTGGTAAATTGTATAAGTCGGTGTTCTCATCACAGGTGGATGTGTATATGAAAAGTATGATCCAGAAATTGCTGAGCCTGCTGTAAGACCTCAAGATTTAGAAGGAACAAGGTAATTTAGCCCAAGTTCCACCATTCAGAGAGATAATTGTTGACTTGATAATCCTCGACTCCACTTTCCTGCCCTTTCTTCAACACCAAGGTGCAGCCTACATGCTGTCTGCTCCAGAGTAGAGGGAGTTCATTGCTCAATCTACCTCACTTAATGTGAGTACTGATGCCCAAGTGGAAATGTTTTCCATTCCTCATTGCTGACATTTCTTAGTGAGCACTAAATTCACCATAAAAGTCCAACTGTCTGAGAGGATGCTTCAAATCTGGAACACTAGTTGTTTCCAGTGTCAAGTAATATTTACAGAAAGTGAGAACTGCTGCATGATTAGCCACAAAAGAATCCATTTTCTTCATTGTGCATATTTAGTTACTGTTGGTTCAGGACATCAAGCTATGTTCAACAATATTCATGAACTGTTAGCTGTCAAAGGTGCTATTTTAATAACAGACTGCAATGTAAATGCATGAAAAGATATATGAATCCAAGAAAAAAGGTGTTCAAGTGGATTTTTAGCTCACTTAACTCAGCTAAAAGGGAGCCTGGTGCAAAATAATGGTTTGAAAGAAATGGAAAATTGGGTCATTTTAAAAGGGTGAGGAATCATGCAAAAGCAGATAGACAATTAAGAAAAGTTTTTACAGGCACACATACACCAAAAGAATGGGTAAAGAAAGTGTGGGATGGAAGTTTTAAAATGAGCTATCTTAATATTTGAGGCTGAGCAAATAGCAGAGACACTTAATATGGATTTGGGAGGAATTATCCTCTGCAGCACTGCCAGAATTCTGTGGTCGTACTGGCGGCTTCCTACTTAAAAGAAAGAATTCCACTGAAAGCTAGAAAAGAACCCGCTCGCAGCAAGGAAAGACCAAGTCCCCTTCAGTGAGTTCTCAGTCCAGAGAAAGGTTGAAACTGGTGTGTAAAATGCACATGACCAAAATGAGGGAAAAAGGTTACTTGATCCTGATGGTGCAGAATACTAAACAAATTAATGGAGTTAAGCACAGCACTCATTTTAATTTTACAAACATGTCAGGAAACATACCAAAAGTAACAGACAGTTGCAAAATGCTTCATGATTGTTGAAGAAAGCCGAAATAGTTAAACAAAGGAATTATAGGCCAGTTAGACTTAATTTATTGGGTGCAAACTGGAATTGACAATACAGAATGGTAATGTTGAATGTACAACAATGATATGTATTTTAAAAAAGCATTGCATATCTAAACCATTGAAGTTTTTTCTGGAAATCAAAAGCAATCAAATTTTGACGTAACGGAAGTTAGAGTCTTTTGTATGTCAAGATTTTGAAATTAAAAAAAACTTAAAAATAAAATCTTCATTTTAAAAGTATTTCATTGGTTGAAAACTGGGTGTATCCTTCACCACCTCAGGATGTCACGTGTTTTTACAGTGAGTGAAGTACTTTTAAAACATAGTCTCCGTTGTAAGAAACAAGGTGACCATTTTGCATACAATCTATATTCGTGGCAAGGTCCCACAAGCAGCAATATAATAAAATGAACAGACCTTCAAATTTGGATGTTGGTTGAAGGAAAAATGTCAATAAGAACAACACGAGATCTGCTGTTCTACTTCAATAACTGTGCTAAATCACTTAAGACAACTTGAGAGGGAAAGTCAATTTAAATGATGTGTGAAAGATGATCCATCCAACAATGCAGCACTCCCTCAGTCTAACTTGTGCACCAAAGTGCTAGAAACAGCTCTTGAACTCCCAAACTTCTAACTCAGAGGTGAGGTTGCTACCACTGAGCCAAGGTAGAGAACTATGGCGAATGCCTGTGATAAAAGGACTTCGATCTAATGTCATAAAATAGTGAAAAATGAAAACACAAATAGTAGTAAAAGGATGGGGATAGCCGCATTACAGCTATCGTTCAAAAATACATTGAAATATGGCCCAGAGGTGCAACAAAAAGGTAGTGGAATTAAATTCAATAGTAACTTCCAAAACTGACTTAATGAAATGGATGTTTTTCAGATCGGCAGAAGGTGAGAAACGACATATCTTGCATGCCTGTAACGGAACTTGTCTCGTTTTCCTGAATTGGAGACAAGACAAATAGTAAACAAGAATGGCAAAAACTGCAGGAAGAAGTTAGCAGATCAGAAGATTGAACTGAAGTGTGGCAAACAAAATTCACTGTCAAGCAATGTGAAGTTCATTGGTGAAAAAGACAGTGAAAGGAAGTATTATGCTAAATAAAAATGAAACAGAATAGAGAATTAGAGATCTGGAATCTTTCTGAGGTTGGTGTTACAGGTAGAAAACATGATGAAGATCTAGCTTCATATGAATTACAAAAGAAAGAAAATAATGTGCAAGGTTTACAAAATGTGGTTAGGTCCCAGCTAGAGTTGTGGGACTCAGCATTGAAGGGGGCAACAGAACAAATGAAACGATACACTTTAAAGGTCAGTGGAATTAATCTAGGAATACAGGTTACTGTTCCAATGACTATTACCTATCGAGGTAGAAGGTCACAACAGGATCTCAGGAGGGTTTGCTGAAACATTGTAAGTCAATTGTAAAAGATTGCTTCCACTGAACACCGAACAAGTAACATTGGAGTTGAGGAAGAAGTGGGAAGTTTAAGAAAAGTTTTCACACTTGGAGTTGTGAGAATGCTGAATGCTTCTTCGCAAGTAACTGCTAAAGCCAATGTTGCAACTGCTTTAAAATGGAATTAAAATAGATAGCCCAGTCGAAGAGCCGGCGCTGGCACAGGCATGGTAGGCTAATTGGCTCTTCCTGTGTTTATTTCCTGTGAGTCATGCAGACTTGCAGTGCACATCATTAAAGTCACTCACCTGTGGAGATCTTTCAGTTTTCCATTTCATAACAGAAAAGAAAGCCAAGATATAATCACAGAAAGAGAATGCCCTGATCCAGATATTTCAGCTTGTAAAACAAAAAGGCCATAAAATGGAAGAGCAGAAAACCATAAATGGGATTCTTTCTTTGAGGTTCAGACTCTCTCCTTCAGCAGCAGGGACTGAAAAACCCAATAGTGCACAACTCTCTCTCAAAGGAAGAATAAATGAGTGCAATATTAGTTTTGTATTTAAAACTCATTCTCTTATTGCACAAATCCTCTGTGCTAAGTCTCATTTGTGGGTGGGGGAACTGATGCACTAGCTGGTAAGTGGCAAGAAATGTTCACACCACACAATGTCTGGCAATAACCACCCCCAATAAGAGAAAAATTCAACCATGCTTCCTTGACATTTAAAGGCATGAACACCACTGAATCCCCACCATCAACATCCTAGAGGTTACCACTGAGCAGAAACAGAACTGGATTATCCATATAAATACAGTAGCTACAAGAAGCTGGGAATTCTGAGATGAGTAATTCATTTCCTGACTCCCCAAAGCCTACCCATCATCTTCAAGGCACAAGTGATAAGTACAATAGAATACTCTATTTGCCTGGATGAGTGCAGCTCCAAAACAAAAACTCAAGCTGAACACCATCCAGAACAAAGAGGTCTGCTTTACTAGCACCATATTATATCATCTTCAACATTTTTATGATTCATTTACATTATATGGGCATCACTGACTAGTCCAGCATTTACTGCGAATCCCAAATTTCCAGAAGGGAGTTAAGAGTCAATCATCTTGCTGTGTGTCTGGAGTCACATGTAGGTCAGACCAGGTAAGGGTGGCAGTTTCCTTCTCTATGTGTACAAGATGGGCGTTTTCAACAATTTTCAACAATTGACAGCAGTTTCATGATCACCATTAGAGTCTTAATTCCAGATTCTTTTTCTCTGAGTTCAAATTCCACCATCAGCCATTGCAAGATGCAAACACGGATCTCCAGAACATGTCTCAGGTCTCTGAATTACGGGTCAGCGACAATACCACTAGGCCATCACCCATTCCATCACCAATTCGCAGCAGTAGCAGTATATACCATCTACAAGAGGCAAGGTGGCTCCAACAGCTTCAATCGAGAGGGAGATCTTATTCTTGTAGGCTGCTGATACTGGCAGTGACCCACGGCAATAGCCTGACCTTTTGGGCTGCTCGTGCTGATGTAGTTTGGGGGATTAGGAACATAACAATCCTGTGGTCGGGGCCTCACCTTCCCCCAGGCAGTTCATGCTCCTGCTGCAGACATACTCAGTGCTGGTGTGGCCTCCCCAGCTCAGTGGAGAGGTAGAGCTGTTAAAGCTGCCGTGCTGGGGTGGGGGGTGGGCGGAGTGGGGGGAAGAGACCACGAGCAGGGACGTGCAGCTGAAGGTAAGGGAATTGCTGCAGAGCGGAGCTCCCTCCAAGAAGTTGGCTATCACCTTTGAAGCAATGAATCTACTCTCCCAGAGAAGAAAAGCTTGGAATGATTCTTCAGTGTAACTGATTAAAACCTATTCAGATCGTCAGTTTTGCTGACAAAGCTCTTGCAACGGAGTGCTCACCTTGCTGAACACAGCGAGGGATCTGGCAAGTTGGAATAATGGCTCTGGACTCAAGAGTTAAAACACTGCTTAAATTTTGCTTTCTGATTATCTTAGTGGCTTACTTATCCAATTCAAAGCATTTAATTCTCACCTTCAGTTCCTGGAGAGGGTGGTATGACATCAGGACCCAACCTGACACCAATAATGAGGAATTTAACTCTCTTCTGTGGGCAAGCAAACCCACTACTCCTGCCCAGGAAAATCCCTGCCCCTAGAATCTGCTTCACCCTCACCTTTCCACAATGACTGATCAGAATGACGATTAATAAAAGCTCACTGCTCCACTCTCTTTCGTAATACTCAGTACTGACTGGTGGCAGTCAGCTGAAGCTTGGATTGTACATTCCGCTTGTTTTCACCAAAATAGTGACATTTCTTTGAATCTCCTGACCAACTGCACATATGGCACAATTATCAAGCATAGTAAATATCACAGGAAGAAAAACAGATTGTGGAATTAAAATTCTGCAGACTTTCCAATCTAACGTCTGTCACAAAGCTAGTCCCATTTTTTTCTAAAAGCTGTTCCTTGATTTTTTTCAGAGTGGTAATAAACCAGACCGGGCTCCAATCAGTTTGGTTTGGTACAGAGATGAAAAGGATTTTGAGAGGCCTTTTGTTTATATATAAATAGATGAGCCTTCAGGCCAAAATGGTCATGTTTTAGAAGTGAGCTGTATAATGAAAGGGGAGTGGTCAGCTCTCTAGATAAGCAGACCAGTTCAGTATTGAACTGGTGAGGAGCTCAACAGTGAGCTATGTGGAGACCTCTCTCATTTCTGTCCTTCAACTTCAACCTGTAAGCATGTGTTCCATTTAGACTGTTTTTTTTTAATAGGGAATTTCCTTATTGGGACAGTTGTGTGCATTCAGAACAGCATAATTAAGTCTAGTTTGGACAGACTAAGTTCTGTGCAGGTTCTTTATTCTGTTTCATTGTGTAATTTTGTGAATAAATTTTTGGATGTTTTAAAATCTAGTAGTCAACCTAGCGACTTTACTCCAGGTAATTTTCCCTGTACACTGACCAAAACAAATTGCAAAGTTATGGTCTGAGCTGCCTGCTAAGAATGTTTTGAGAGGTCTGGCCTAGCCCATAACATTTCACAAAAACAGCCTTTTCCTTTATTTGGCATGTAAAAAACTAAAGGTGGTTGGTATAATGAGGTTCCGCCAAGGAAGTTGAAATATTATAAGCCATTTTAACCTAACCTATCAAGGTGCAGCTGTGGCAGGAGTGGAATGGAGTCAGCTAACTTTGGGCAATACCTTTAAGCCACACCGCATCTGCCATTGATGTCCAAACTGAACCTACTCATTTTCATCAGCTGGCCCCAGGTACAATCTGGGCTTTAATAAAATGATGAGCAAAACTAAGCTGAGGAGATGTTTCCCGGGGCAATGTATTAAACAACAGCATTAATGTGGAATTCAAATGCGTCAGAGCTGTGTGTGTTGTGACTGCAATCAGTTGTGCTTGGGATAGTTTGTTCCACCATCCTGTTTCTTTGTGTGGGTCATAGGCCTAATGGGAGAGGAGAACCATTAGTGAGTCTTAACGAGAAGAGGCTTTTACTTTAAACAAAACACTGCATGATATTAACATACCTTGTGACCAATTGCTAAGTTAATCACTGGTATGAAGAGTTGAGAGTGTGGTGCTGGAAAAGCACAGCAGGTTAGGCAGCATCGGAGGAGGAGAATCAACGTTTCAGGCATAAGCCCTTCATCAGCCTTTCATTGGTAAATCTATGGATATAACTCTTCACTCAACAAGATCCCAAGATGCCCTGCCTTTTCCCACCCAATTGATTAGATTAGATTATATTACAGTGTGGAAACAGGCCCTTCGGCCCAACAAGTCCACACCGACCCGCCGAAGCGAGTGGGAGGAAACCGGAGCACCCGGAGGAAACCCACGCAGACACGGGGAGAACGTGCAAACTCCACACAGTCAGTCGCCTGAGGCAGGAATTGAACCCAGGTCTCAGGCGCTGTGAGGCAGCAGTGCTAACCACTGGGCCACCATGCCACCCAAGGCGGTGAAGTTTATCTCAACCTCCAACATTAACTCTGTCAGAGTGGTTACCTTGTACGACAGTCAGTGTCACAAAATGGGGGCGAAGCAAATACCACCTACTGTCTGTCCTGTTCAACCTCCCTTCCACTGAACTCAAAGGAAGTGGATATTGGGTAAAGTATAGAACTGATAGATGAAGTAGTGCCCATTTTGCATCTCCACACAATTCAATTACTCCCTCCAAATGAACCAATTCGATGCCCCCATTCTTGCTACAGCCCACTAACCCCTTTCCTCAACCAACCCCACTCATTTAATCCAGTGGTCACTCTATATTTCCTACAATTTACAAAGCCTGTGGGCCTCCTATCTGGGCTTCTGCTCTCTTCCCCTCTTTCACACACAGAGACTCCTCTCCAGGACTGGAGTCAACAACTCAGGGAAAGAGCCACTGCTGAGGTAGGCAGGCAATGGAGTGAAACATAGACATTCAGTCATTATTCAGACACATACAAGAGAGAGAGAGAGAGAGAGAAAAAGAATGATTGTGCAGCTTGTGGCTTGGATGTGGGTGAGGCTAATTATAAAATATTTCCATGCTCAGGCTTCCTTCAGGTGAAAGGTCAATATCAGCCAAGAGTCACCTCCAGAGGTAAAATTGCAGGCACTGGTAAGCACCTGATCAAAGATCAACTTCCGGTCACCCAACTGCACAACTGCAGGCAAATGCATAAGTAGAGATGGAGGAATCCTTGAGATGATGAAATTAAATGTTTTTGATGCAATATAAAATAATCCAAAGCAGTGACTGAAAGAAAATGTATCATGATGCTTTTAAGTGCAATGAATGAAACTCAGAATTGCATCGAAACAAAGAAGGAGGTGACGCATGCAGTTTTCTAAATTAGCGGCGTGACCAAGTACAGCCTGGGAATACTCGGTCACATACGATGGAAGTGTGAGCACCCCTGCAACAACGACAGAAACAAAAGTATGTTTTATTAGTGATAGCCAGCAAGGTACAAGAATGTGGTCATTATTTGTGGTTCTCTTCCCCCAGTTAACCTTGATCAGTCCAACATATGTAGCCTGTGGGAAATTCATGTCCCATCAAATTTACCTTCTGTACAATTATTTGGAGGCTTTAAGTCATAAGTTCTGAGCTAGATCTGCCCTCCTGTATGAACTGCAGGAAATCGGAGAGTGAGAATCTATATACACTTCCACCAAAATGGGTTCATTTACCAAGACATCTGCCAATGGATTCTATGAACAGCCAAAACCATTGCAGAACTGCCTTATTTGACATTGGTTTGGACCCATTCCTAGCATTTTTACAGCGTTCACAGATCGTTTATGTTTCCACACACTTGCAAGTGGAACATTTACTCAAAAAAACAAACTATTGAATCAACACAATCAGTTAAAATTCAATGCCATCAAGTATAAAACAAAACAAAATGGAAAATTTACGTGTACAAAGCAAGGAAAAAAAAACAATGTGCAAATCTGACAATTGGAAAATGATCACACAATGGGGATTACCTCCTGGAACAAGCTGCTGACCCATGTTCCCTTGCTTGAACTCATTTTCAGTCTGCAATTATTTTTCAGCTTCAATATATCATACATAACGAATGTCATGGTGTAGAAAGTCTTTAGATGCAGAGTCATAGAGATGTACTGCTCGGAAACAAACCCTTTGTTCAACGCGTCCATGCCAACCAGATATCCCAATCTAAACCCACCTGCCAGCACCTGGCCCATATCCCTCTAAATCCTTCCTATTCATATACCCATCCAGATGCCTTTTAAATGTTGCAATTGTACTAGCCTCCACCTTTTCATCTGGCTGCCCATTCCACACATGTATCATCCTCTGCGTGAAAAAGTTGCCCCTTAAGTCTCTTTTATATCTTTCTCCACTTACCCTAAACCTATGCCCTCTAGTTCTGGTCTCCCCCACCCCAGGGAAAAGACCTTGTCTATTTACCCTAACAATGCCCCTCATGATTTTAGAAACCTCTAGAAGGTCACCCCTCAGCCTCCGACGCCCCGGGGAAAACAGCCCCAGCCTATTCAACCTCTCCCAATAGCTCAAATCCTCCAATCCCGGCAACATCCTTGTCAGTCTTTTGTGTACCCTTTCAAGTTTCACAACATCCTTCCGATAGAAAGGAGACCAGAATTGCACGTAATATTCCAAAAGTGGCCTCATGTATAAGTCTGGCTAAGATTTGCTTTCCCAAAATGCAGTACCTCACACTTATCTTTGTGAAAATCTGAAAAATGGCTGCTGTCTGAGCCCAAACCACAATAAATAAGACAAAAACAAAAGAGAAATATCCACGCTAGAATATGTCAGAGGTTGAGGGGTGACCTTATAGTGGTTTATAAAATCATGAGGAGCAGAGGTAAGGTGAGCAGTAAAGGTTCCCCCCCGCCCCCGAATGTTGAGGAGTACAAAACTGGAGGGCAGAATTTTAAGGGGAGAGGCAAAAGATTTAATAGGACCCGAGGGGCAACTTTCTCACACACAGGGTATTTCGCATGTGGAATGAAGTATCAGAGGAAGCGACAGATGCAGGTACACTCATGACGTTTAAAAGCTGTTTGGATAGGTTCATGAATAAGAGAGGTTTTGAGGGATATGGGCCAAATGGGACGAGCTCAGTTTGGGAAACTTGGTCAGCATGGACAAGTTGGATTGAAAGGTCTGTTTCTGTGCTATGACTTTATGACTCCATAAAAGATGGACATCTATTTGAAATTGCTGACAAATAAGGGAGTGAGTGTAGCTTTTTAAAATAGTGCAAAAAAAAAATTCTGAGCCATTAGTAGGACACATTCCCAGTATGTAGTTATCAAATCTTCAAAAGGTCAAAAACTATGGAGTTAATTTGCCACGGCCAAGTGTGCATTGTCAAAGTGCTCTTGCTGCTGGATGGTATGGAGTCATAGAGTTATACAGTATCAAAACAGACCCTTCCGTCCAACCAATCCTTCCCAAACTAAACTAATCCCACCTGCTTGTGCCTTGGCCCACTTCTCCTTCCAAACTTTTCCTATTCACGTACTAATCCAAATTGTCTTTAAACGTTGTAACTGTACTCACATCCACCACTTCCTCTGGATATTCATTCCACATACAAACCACCCAGTGTGAGGTGGTTATCCCTCAAGCCTTTTTTAAAAATCTTTCTCCTCGCACCTTAAAAATGTGCCTCTAGTCTTGAAATCCCCCACTCTAGGAAAAAGACACCTACCGGTCACCTTATCTGTACTCCTCATGATTTTATAAATGTCTATAAGATCACCCCTCAACAGTCCATTGAAAAAAGTCCCAGCCTAAACTTATAACTCAAACCATCCATTCCCAACAGCTTCCTGGTAAATCTTTTCAGAATCTTCTCCAGCTTAATAACATATTTCTTATGATATTACGGTTGAGGATTCAGACACAGACTGAACAAGGGGGTGAGAATCATTCATTTAAAAAGATGCCCCAATCAGCCCTAAATGTTTAGTGGACATTTTAAACAGATTAGCCAAAAGAGCAGACAGATGTTGTGGATCATAACAAAATCCACTCGAGTTTAAGTGATTGGATCAGGGTCAAGCCTCTAACAAGAAAGAGCTTAGCAAAAGAAGTAAAAAAGAGACAATTGGATATGGAGAAAAGAGTTAGATTACAGTAATGTAGAAAGTTGCTGAGGGTAATGATTATAGAAACTCTTGGGCATGATTTTCCCCTCACTGGGGGTGGTGAGAAGGGTTGGGAGCAGGGAAAATAAGGGGGAGAGTTGGCCCTGGAGGGAAACTTAGCCACATGTCACCATCTCAGTTCATTGCAAACTTTGGTGAACTTATTTTATTGGTGTTGCACATTGGTTAGCATTGCTAACAGTGCCAGGGCCCTAGGTTCAATTCCAGCCTAGCGTGACTATCTGTGTAAAATTTGCATGTTCTCCCCATGTCTGAATGGGTTTCTGTCGAGTACTCCAGATTCCTCCCACAGATGTGCAGGTTAGATGGATCAGCTGTGGTAAATGCAGGGTTGCTGGGATAGGATGGGATGCTCTTCGGAGGGTTGTGCTGACTCAGTGGGCCGATTGGCTTCTTTCCACACTGTAGGTATTCCATATGCTGGGCTAGAAGGCTGATTAACAACTTTCTCAATTCGCCAACAGTCGAAGTCCTTCAGCAGTAAATCAATGGCCGGTTTAGGAAATCAACTTGCTACCTTCCCTATCATCTGCCATCTTTGCAGGTAAGAGAAATGCCTGCTGGATTAGGGAGGGAGGATATAGGGGCTTCGAAGTGCCCCAATCTAGCACAATCAGGAATGCATTGCAGGCAAGAAAAGATGATCTTTGAAAGCCTTTGCCTCCAACCCTTCTCCTCATGAGTACCTCCCCACAAAAAGAAGAAAAGACTTAACAGCTGGCTGCTGGACTACCCAAGGAGTAGGCCTCAACCTGTGAACTTTACAGCGCAGAGGCTATTGGCCTTTAATTGGCAGGAAGCCTCTGGCAACCTAGGTCACTGTGTCAAAGCCTGTGATTGGGCGACTACACTCACCTTCGCTCACCTCAGCCAATTGGCAGGCAGTCTCCTCTCGCAAGCATGACTGACATTTTAGTTGCCTGCAAAGACGCTAACCCCCACATCACACTCTGAAAAAAAAGGGTAAATTCCCTCCAACAACCCCCCCCCAAACCCTGGCAATAGGTGCATGCAAAACATGCTTAGCATCAAACTATCCAAAGCTCTGGGATAAAAGCCTTTCTCGACACTATTCATACACATTCATGTATTCAAGCCCCGAAGATGTCATCTACCATAAAACATCAACTTCATATAAAATTAACCAATCTTTTCATGATAGTTGTCAAAAGGTTGTTGGGAGTTAACTTGCAGTTGAACAAGATTAATGTGATTTATAAGCTTTTTTGTGCAATAGATTAATAGCAACGTTTTATCTAACTATCCACACTGACCGATTGCTATTGGAACACTTTGTACAAAGAGCAGTCTGTTATAAACTGAATGACCTCTTAAGGGTTGTGTCAGGCTCAATCCTTTTATACGCTGGACTATAGTCGCGTTGAAAGAAATAAAATCTCTGCAGTAAGGATTTTATTTTCTCTTCAAGTCGGATACAGTTAAATTGTTTCCAAGACGGAAATCAATCCAGCCTGATTAGAATACAAGTTGCCGTCTTGGTAAAAACGAAGAAAACTTTTTCCTGTTACCAGACCGTTATAGGAACATTTGCGATTACACACCAGAGCTATTCATCCACATCAACAAAACACCCTTTCAAAAGAACTCCATTTCTAAAAAGCTTGAGACACTGGTTCCACATACAAATGAGCATTATCTAAGGCTTTCATTAACTTCCTGCTTATAACCACAAAATCTTTTGTTTTCTTTTATGAATCAGACGAGTGCAAAGTGGAACTGAACCAAAGCAACTTGACAACTAACATTTTCCCTATAATCTTGCCAAGTTACAATGAAACGGTTCTTGTAGTCACTGGGGTACTTGCAAAGGAGGGGTTTTAGGGAATTTTGGTTGAATCTTTATCCATCCTAACCAGCTTATTTTACCCATTCTTTTATGGGATCATCCAGAGACAAGTAAACTGATCCCAGGCCCTTCTGAGTGAAAACGTATCAGTATTTTGCTGCTTTAAAATTCATTACCCATCTTTACGTTTTCATGAGGCGATGAGTGAGGTGTGAGGCGATGTGGAACTCACAGGCCCAGATAGGATCAGAATGGATACCGATGGGCCAGGGAGAGGAGAATGAAGGCCAGACGTAGAGGTGGTCAAGAGGAGGGAGAGGGGTGAATCAAAGGTTTCCAGGGTAGTGGTGGGGGGGAGAAAAAAAGTGTCCAGAAGAGCGGGGAGGGGGATTGAGAAACAGCCAGCAGGGGCCAATCATGGATGGAGATACGTGGTCAATGATTGTGGTAGTGGTTGTTGGGATGAGGGAATTACTCCTTTATCTTTTAGTCAACAAGCAGTACTGGAAAATCACTTAGTGCCCCATGTAGCAGTCCACACCTCTATGTAGCTGTTAGATTAAATTTTAAAATGGAAATAAAATTTAAAACGTACAGCTTCAATACAATAATTTTTAAAAATTAGCAAAACTTGGCTATCCACGCCCACCCCCCCCCCCCCACCCCACCAAAGAAAATTGGAATTGGATGGGTTTGAGCATTGAAATTTTAGATTTTAACATTGTTTTCCAAATACCCTCCTTCATATGATACAGCTACCTAGAGGCCAATTGCAATGCTCTCAGGTCATATCACGATCAGAAGCAGGGAAGCCTGACTCAATAATGTATAATTGCTTGGCAGTGGGCAAGCAACTGGGACAAGAGCCATGTGCTCTGGCAGGCAGAACTCCTGCCTCACCAAAATGCATTGGGATTCCATTCTGGTATTGAAATCAATCCATGAAAAGAGGCCAGTTTAATGAAGTATTTCAAGGATAGCTAGAACTTATAGTCATACATTCACACAAAGAGCTGAGGGACTGAAAAGGGGAGTTGGGCAAATACAATGATGAAAAAGAAAATCTTTCTTCGTAGGATCAGCTTACATTGCCAAGACTGAAGAAAATGTGCATTCATAAAACCAAACAACACTGAAGGAGGCCATTTGACCCATCAAGCCTACGTTAACTTTTTGAAATAACTGTCTAATTAGTCCCACCTTTTATTGCTGTCCCACCTCTAGCCCTGAAAATAATTCCTCTTCATTTTAGACAGTGTATTCCAGATCAGGACTGGCAGCTTCACCCAGATTGTCAGCTAATTAACCCTGAACCGGTATCATGTGTTTATCAACTCCCTTGCTACAATTTTTCCCAGCCTATTCTGTCAGAACCTATTATAACTTTGAAGATCACCGTCAGGTCTCAGATTAACCTTCTTTGTTCAAAAGGAGAACAAACTTACAAATGTGTTGCTGGAAAAGAGCAGCAGGTCAGGCAGCATCAAAGGAACAGGAGAAATGACGTTTTGGGCATAAGCCCTTCTTCAGGAATCAAAGCCCTTCCTGAAAAAGGGCTTATGCCCGAAACGTCGATTCTCCTGTTCCTTTGATGCTGCCTGACCTGCTGTGCTTTTCCAGCAACACATTTCTAAGCTCTGATCTACAGCATCTGCAGTCCTCACGTTCTCCTCAAGGGAGGACAACCCTAGCTTCGGACAACTAAAGTCTCTCGCTCCCAGTACTTTCATACTGGTAATAGTCTTCTCCAAAGCCATGACTGCCCTCGTGGTGTGCTGTCCAACACTGGACAACATGTCAACTGATGTCTAATCAGTGACACAGAATTGTTTGAGAAGTTCTTTGCTTTTGTATTCTATTCCTCTGTTTGTAAAGTCCGGGATCTCATTTGCTTTAAATAGCATACCTTACCACCTTCAATTCAGTCTTATAATTCCCTAATGTTACAAATAGAAAGGAAATGAAAGTAGCTATATTGTAAGTTAATGACTAGACTTTCATGACACAAACTGAAAGTATGTTGTGTACCACTGACACATTAATAAGTGCAGTTCAACCATGTTGTTCATTCCTAACTTTGCACAGTACGCTTTTAAAAGAAAGGTATAATGAAAATTAAAATAGACATTTTAAAGCAACTTGCAATTGTCATTATAAATTGCATTACATGCAATGAGCTACATTTTAAATAAAGTAAATTATAGAAGGATAAATATAGAACATTTATGCTGACTTATCTATTTTGCTAGAACACAACCGGTAACAAGTGTGGGCCAACAATGCAATATAATCTTTAAAACAAAGATTTCATTCAATTCACATTGAACATCTGAACGAGCTGGTAGGTGGTGCAACAAGACATTTTGTGTTTTGCAGTTTGGTTTTGAATTATCACATGCTTTTCCATCGCTAGATCATTCTCTGACGAAACAAACCATTCCCCATCCTCCCCCTGCCTTTAAAAGAGAAAGTGTACAAAAACACTTCAGCATACTGGCATTTTGTAGTAATCTCAGATCTGCCTTGGCGAGTCGGGTCTGGTGCGGTGCATGCGTGTAACACACAATGGCCAAAGGTCCAGCAAGAACCTGGAAAGGGACCATTTGCAGGATATATGCAAAGTAGTAAAAACTTGCAATTAGATGGCGCCTTTGAATAGCTAAGGAATATAGCAAAGCACCACATAGCCCATAAATTATCTTTGAATTGTGGTTACTGTTAGACCATAGGAAATGATGTAGCCAGCTTGTACACAGCAAGCTTTCACAAAAAATAAATATGATTCTGAGCAGATAATGTGTTTTTGAAACAGTGTAGAGAAAGTAATGTGCAAGGGCTCCACTGCTCTTCATCAAAACAGTGTATGGGATCTTCTATGTTCACCTGAGGGTGAATACTGCCCCGGAATGCTCACTGAGATTCCGTGTACAAGAACTGGAAATCAGAAGCAATACACAGGAACAGACTGCCTTCCTTTGCAATTCTATGCTCAGGAACAGTGGTGGGGCGCACACAGTCAGTTCTCATTGGATTTCAAAGTGGGAGATTTTTGTTTGTCAGGAGAAAAAGAGAAGAAATCAAAAATAAACATGTCCTCAGCGCTGCTGCTGTTGGTGATGAAGAGGTGAACAGGGTAATTTTGAGACACATCCTATCTTAACACCTGTCGAGGGAGTCCCTCTACTCCCTCTGGTGCTTAATTCTCTGCTGTGCCAGGTTTGTATTTACTATTGCCCTTCCAGATGTTGGTGTCATAGCCTACATTTCATCCCTAAGCCCACAGCTGACAGTGTGTCCCAGCATTCAATGCCAATATCTCTCTTTCTGCGCCTCACCCAGAAAATAACCAAATGTTGCAAGACAGCAGCGACAAGAGAACCATCCAGGCAAGGGGACACATTTAACCTATTGCAACAAACCGCCCCCAATTCCATCATAGCTACAGGCCCTAACCTTCCATTCAAAAAGAAAAATTGTAATCACAATTGGATCCCACCATCATACCCATTCAAACAACTAGACAGCAATAAGCTTAGAAGGTCACAACTAAAATCCCAATGCTTATGAAGACTTTCAAAATACTATATCCTTTTTATTGTCATTGTAGGAGTACAGTGGAAGGCTTTTACAATGTCTGCCTTCTTATGGTGACTTCTTAGGTACAAGTACCTAGGTATACAGTACCTCGGTACAATTCTTGCATACAGTAGAGGAATAAACATAATTGCATTGCTTACAGTGTTGAAACATAAATTTAAAATGGGACAACATTAAAGGGTTGACATTACAGTAAGGTAGGAGATTTCAAATAGACATTACAGCGTAGCAGCTCAGTGCAGAGCCTCCGCACTTGGTCTGACTACCCATGCTGGACCCCAGTCCAACAGCTGTGCCCATTCCACTCCAAGCCTCCAGTCCACTCCGTACCGGCCCTCATCTGCTCCCTGGTAAGTGCCACAACTACCTCTCCTGCACCAGTCTCCGCCTGGAACTCGCTGCCTGCTCCAGGGCTCACAGTCCAAGCACTGTATCAGGGCTTGGTGCTCATGATGTTCAGGGTCTTGCAAGTGAGCCAGGCAGAGTAGAGAGAGGTGGAGAGAGGTAGAGAGAGGTATAGAGAGAGAGAGAGAGAGAGAGAGAGAGAGAGAGAGAGCAAAACCTTTCCTATTGCAGAAGAGTCTTGAAAAAGAGATCACACCAACTTTAAATAATTGGCAAAAAGAACCAGAGGCAACATGAGGAAAATCTTTTTTTAGGGAAAACAGAAGTGGCCAGGATTTAGAACACCCTGCCTGAGTGTGTTGGTCGAGGCAGGGTCAGTCATGACCTTCACAAATTGTATCTATCAGAAAACGGAGAAAGTTTTGAGAGCTATACAGAAGTTTGGTGTGTGTGGGTGGGGGGCGCATGGCTTGTGATTTGCTGGGTTGCTCCTGCAGACAGTCAGCAGGAGAGACAACAGGCAAAACTGCTTCCTTCTACACTGCAAACATTTTGTGATTCTAAATCCAGGAGCTGCAGCTGAACAGAGTAGCCAGATATGAAAGTGTCTTTAAAATTGTTTTAGACCATGTAAATTCCTTCCTCCTTGCCCATTCTATTTATCTTGAGAATCAAACACTGATTAAACAGATGACACCACTAGGTTAAACTTAAATTAAATGAGAAAAAGCTTATTGTGCAAAGGTGGCACAAGGAATCTAACCAGACAGCATAATCTTTCAGCAGAATATATCTGATGCGTTTGAGGATAATCTAATTGGCTATCAATAGCAACAGGGCCTCATGAGCAGCTTCATGGTCATCAAGATAAACATAGCAACATATAGGCAGTGACCAAACAAACAGAGATAATACTTTCAAGTTTATAGTTGACCAACTTGAATTTGAAAACATTTTTAAAAAGGTTTTTAGACAGTAATAGATTGGGTGCACTATATTAAGAGTATTTCAGAGGGTATGTTATACTATTGTAGAGTGCTCCAGCAATTGGTTGTAATTTGTTATCTTGGAATACCATGCTCAGTGTAAAATGGGAAGTTAATTCAAACCACATTCCCCAGGGTTATAGAGGTAACCTATGTAATGGACAAATAGTCTCATCATTCGCCATGCTACACACAGGCACTTGTTGTTCCACTGCAAATAACTGGACGATTAAGAGTTTCTGCTGGCACTATTCCCCAACTGAAAGCTCTTATATAAAGGAAACCACCTTCGAGGAGGTCCCAGTGAAGGAATTTCTCAACCACTTTGAACGATGAAAAAATTTAGACTGGTAGGTTCGTGGAAAGGTTACAGCACAGAATGGGGCCATTTGGCCCACTACACCCATGTCAGTTCTCCACAACATCAACACACGAGTCCCACTCGTCTTTCCCCATAACTTCTCCATTTATTTTTTCTTCAATTGCTTAGCTAGCTCCCTTTTGAAGGCCATTATGTCTATTCACACATGATGGCTCTTTGCAAGAGACAAAAATAATGCATGAATGGCAAAATCCTGTGAAAGCAAAGAAAAAGGTTCGTTGGAGAACTTAGACCAATTCCAGTGCATCTACTGTTACCTTTGTGGCATCACCTCTCTGAGCAAAAAGACCAGAGAGCTTTGTTCCTAGTGATTTCAGTTTCGGAGGGACCTGCAATTATTTTGCAGACTTTGCGGAGTAATGAGGGATGATTTTCAACTCCAATCATTGTCTTTTCCAGGTGTAGCTCAGTTGACA
This sequence comes from Chiloscyllium plagiosum, assembly GCF_004010195.1. Taxonomy (NCBI): domain Eukaryota; kingdom Metazoa; phylum Chordata; class Chondrichthyes; order Orectolobiformes; family Hemiscylliidae; genus Chiloscyllium; species Chiloscyllium plagiosum. Next base: position 16,040,126 of record NC_057721.1, on the reverse strand, counting down.
GCACCCTCACTTCTACATCACATGTTTCTGGATTCCAATCTCACTGCAGGCCAGGGTGTGAGGATAAAAGTCGACACTGAGACTGCAGAGCAGTAGTGAGGAAGTGTCACACTGCCAGAGGCAACATTCACTCTAAGTTGCATCGCTGCTTAGAGGATCCATGCGTGCCGATGGGGCTGCCATCAAATTGTTTTCTGCTTACAGAAGACAATACCATGGATTGACCTTGGAGTCCCCACTGAGAGAAAAAAAAAAGTAGGTTCCGAGGTGCCATATCTTCATTTATGCATACCCTGTTTGGGTGTGTAAAAGATCCCATGTTTGCTCCTTATGTTTTCTTCCCAACACACTTTCTTGTCTTGATGTCTGAAATTTCATTACTGTGCTTTCAGTCCCCTCAAAGACAATTCATGTAGATTCTAAAAAATTGAGTAGCCAACACAAATCCCTACAGGATTCTACTTGTCATATCCTAGCAATGAGACAAAGACTTCACACTCCGTTTTCTGCTGGCCAGTCAATCTTCGATCCATGCTAATAGATCATCCTCTACACCAGGAGTTTTTATTTTCCACAATCATCTTTGATGTGGCATGTGAACAATTGCCTTCTGAAAATCCAAATATAGGAGGTCTCTTTTATCTACAACACATTTCAAATAATGCCAATAAATTGGTTAAACATAGCTTCCCTTTAACTATGCTTGACAGAGTACCTTGAGTTCTGGACGTAGGTTTGCTCTCTGAGCTGGAAGGTTTGGAATGCCATGCTTCTAGGAATTCTCATGCTTGCCTCTGTTTGGCTTGTCCTAGGATGAACGTGTTTTCCCAGTTGAAGAGGTGTCCTTCCTTATCTGTATTTAAAGATACTAATGAGAGTGGGTCATGTTGTTTTGTGGCGAGTTGATGTTCATTTATCCTGGTGGCTAGTTTTCTGTTTGTTTGTCCAATGTAGTGTTACATACAGACGAGGAAGGACACCGCTTTGACTAGGACAATGCATCCATCCTAGGAAAAGCCAAACAGAGACATGCGCAAGAATTCCTAGAAGTATGGCATTCCAACCAGAACTCTATCAACAAACATATTGACTTGGATCACATTTACGACCACCTCAGAAAAAGAAGCAAATGACATTACCTCAGGAAATGGCAAAACTAGCCCAAGGGAACATAAACACATAAATAAAAAGTGGGCCATACCACCAGTGCTTCATCCAGAGGCTCACTGATCATGTTACGTAGAATGGTGATGAAACACCTGAAACCGAACCTTCCAGCTCAGCGAACAAACCTACATCAAGAACCTCAACCTGAGCTACAAATCTTCTCAAAACTCGCTAGTATCTTGAGTTTTTTTTGATGTACAGCAATAATCAAGTCTCCACTCCCATTCAAACAGACTACAAGAACCTCAAATATTGTACAATTGTAGAGGCGAAGGTCCTGCTAACTTGGTCCTCTTACCTGCCTCACACACAGTCACACCTTCCTGTTCCTGACCACTGACCAAATCAGGAGATTCTGTCCTAAGTACCCAACTTGCCCACTCAGCATCCATTCTGTAAGCGGCCTGCTCAAAGCCTGCTCCAATGTTACTGACCATGAGACATAATGCAAAAGTATGTCTGCATAACTTTAAAAGACATGCTGATTGTACAATCACAATCAGAATATCTGAATGGTGGTATAATGTTTGATATTCCATCTTATCCCAGGATCAGTTGAAGCATGACATGCTGCTAGCAGCATACTGCTCATTTGTAGCCAGATGGCTTAATGGTAGCCTTGACATTGACATGCCTGTGAATATAATGTTTGTCTTCAACAGTAAGCTGTAATAAACGTCCAATGGGGGATTCTTCAAAATGTTCTCCAGATGTCCACCACCAGTCTCGAGTCTTTTCCACAGCCATCCACTGCCACAGTTAGAAAGTCAAAGCACGGAAAAAGACCCTTCGGTCCATCTAGTTTACACTGACCATGTTCCCAAACTAAATTAGTGCCACTTGTCTGTGTTTGGCCCATATGGTTCCAAACCTTTCCTAGTCATGCACTTATCCAAATACCTTTTAAAAACTTTGTGATTGTATCTGCATTCACCTCTTCCTCTGGCAGTTCATTCCACACACTAACCACTCTCTATGCCAAAACGTTGTCCCTCATGTCCTTTTTAAATCTTTCTCCTCTCACCTTAACTAAAATATGCCCCCTCATTTTGAACTCCCCCCAGGTCAGGGGAATGACCTTTTCGATTCACCTAATCGATGCACCTCACAATTTTATAAACTTCTACAGACCTCCAGTAGGGTATTTTATTTGTCGGAGCAATGTTTGTGATCTCTTGTAATATAAGGAACTGTACGTGGGTAATTTGATATTGAGGAAGCCAAGTGCTTATTACAGTTAGCTATTATAAACAAATATTACATTCACAGGCAGTGTCTGAGCTAACGTAGAGCTGTTAGATGACAACTGAGCTGCGTACTGCTAGTAGCTTTTCCCTTCCCACTAGCTCCATGGATCGAATTCATATTAGAAGGCTGCAGCTTCTGTATGGTTGCACAATAGAAATGCAGAAGTCAGAGACATAGTGAACTGATCCTATAGACCCACAGAATGTAATGGGAAATGCCACTCTATGCCACTTTTCAATGAGGTCCCTTTGATAAGAATTGATGCAAAGTGCAAACAACATTTGAATTTTGGCCCAGAGTCCAAACATATCAAGTACTAAATGTAATAACTAGATAGAATAACTGGATAACACCAAATACATTAGATCAACAATCACTGTGTTTTTCATGTTTTTTTTAAATCATAATAATGCACAGCTTGAAAATATTCTCAATCTCCATGGTTTAAGACAAACAAGGCTCTGCTGTATTAAAAAATACAGCTGGACAAGTAGACAGGGGAAGTTTCTTGAAATTAAACTTCAATTAATATTGTGCAAACGCACTGCACAGAACCAGTTTTAACACAGACAACTGCATTCCCCTTGCTGAGACATATGCTGCATCTTGCAGTGTAGTGAAAAAGTCAATTGTTAGCAATAATTATATCAATATCACAAACCTTACTGCTTAAACCAACAATGTAAAAAGGAAGACCTTCCATACAACATTATTTTCTGCACAACTATTTTCCATTTATACGCCCTCAACACTGCATTTCCAAGTTTACGAACGCGAAACTTTGTAGGAGGTCAGCTCCTGTTACTAGTGCCAGCTCTAAACACAAACGCCATTGTCTTGTGTTCTCTGGGAGAGATTGCATAATGTGCATTTGCTCCCTAAACAATGGGGCAAGTTCTGTCATTGTTATAATTATCTGGTAATGATACAGCAGTATCATCATATATTTGTGGCCATTGCAATCATACTATTTGATCACAATACAGATGTGGAGGCACTGCTGCCAATAGAAGTCCTATGTTGCCGGGTGCCGACAAATAGCTAAAAAGTACCAATCAACAGATTTAAATTTTCTTGTCTTGTCATAAAATACTATTCTCTCAGGACAGACATGTCTAATATCTTATGTTATCAGGAATATTCAAGTATAGGATCATGATGATTTTAGCAAGGTTGCCTTACGACCAATGCCAGAACAAGGTCTTATCATAGCAAGTGAAGCAGATTGATCCTCCTGCAGCCAGTATAGCAATGAGATTGATTCCTCATTCACCTGACTGACAATCTCAGAAAGCCAAATGGCAGTCTCCACTAAGTTGAGCGATGGCTGGAAAGGACAACAGGATTAAACATGAGGAAAAGAAAGAGAGAGTAAAAAAAGTAAGTTTTGTTGACAAAAAAAAAGTCAAGTCTGTGCTGGTGGTGGAAGAAGAGGCCATATAAACTAAAATCTTTTATTTATTTCCCAGAACCACCTAGCCATAAAAGATAGTTTCTGTCATTAAGGAAGAAGAAACCATTTGTATCACCAGTAAGCATTTTGTGCCAGTTAAGGGTAAGAGAACTAATTTGTGCTTCTATCCAACTTAGCACCTTGTCAGCCATGACGGTCCAGAACATGCTTTTACATAGTCCAGCACATCATGACAAATCCTACATTAGCAAACTGCATGGTTATTAAAGGTTCTCAAACTTGCAAAATAATTCATGTCTTGTTGACTCAATCAAGTAGGCAGATCTTTTCTCACCTCAGTTTTCTATGAGCTGTTCAAACATTTTCCTCCATATTATTCCTGTTGCCTATGACAACTACTCATCAAACTCTTATTATTTCAACAAAGAAGTGTAGAGAAGCTGGAGCAACACTAAAGAATTTGCACAGCAGTCAACTAAACGATTTAGCAGTTTGCCAAGTGGAAGTTGTATCAGAAATGAAGCTTAGAATCTACAAGAAACAATGTTGTTAAAATATTATGCAAATTTGGTAAAGATGCTGTGACCAGAGCCAGATGTCCCCTTGATGGGTCGCAACAAAGTTAATTTAAAAGGTATCCCTTTTCTTGGACTAAAAGAACTTATACTTTAAAGGAAGTCAATTTAACCAGACTTTTTTGACTTAACAATTATTAATTACTAAATGCGAGAAGAATTAGCAGTGCAACCTACATACACACAAACTAGGAATAAGAAGTAATCCAAGATGTTAAAACCAAAAATAATTATACAGCTCAGTCTCTGAATTGTTCTCAAAAGAGCAGATAAAGTGACAATGCAGTCATTTCTGGGTTACACCAGTAGAGTTAACAAAGACAGTGCAACTGAAAATTTGAGATTCTTGGTTTCGTAGACAGGTTGCCTTGACTTCTCTCAAGTTGTTTGCAGCACACTGGGTGAGATGATTTTCCTTTACATGCAATACAGGGGCAACTCAGATAGTTCTTTGACTGTGACCTTCATGGCTACCACTCAAATCCAGGATGGTACATAAAGCATTCAGTCCCACTAATCCACTCCAGCAGAAATGAGACTATTTTTTTCATCTTCTATCCTTGTTGCTTCTTCAAAAGGGAAAAAAAATCTGTAGTTTGAGATATAATCCACAGGAGGCAGCTGGCTGTTGAGTACAGGGTCAGAGGCATCTAGTTATCTTGTGGATCAAGAGATCACCATCCACTCTGTTTAAAGGTTATTGGACACGTCAGCTATGACATTCCATCTCTGTGTGAGTGTGTCTAGAAAGCCATTGAATTGATATAACAACCATTTTTGGTTGTAACAACTCTCTTTCTTAAAAGAAAAGTCTATTGGGATTAAGATCTAAAACCATCCTTAGCACTTTAGGGTTCTTACCTGTTGTTGTAACATAGCTAACATTTTGCTACCTTTCAGGGAAAATTAATCATCTCATCCCTAGATGGTGAGTATCTCCAGATAGTAAAGGCACACTTGTTTGCAGAAGTTTTACTCTTGCCATGCAAATATTTTCCTCTAAATGAAGCACTCTGAAATTCATGGACTACACTAAATAAAACTAGATATGCTAACAACAATTGAAAATAATCAAATCTGCATTTATCTCTTTAAAGTGTATTTAAATTTGCAGCATTTTCAAGGTTGATGCAGTAATCTTTCCAGTGTTGTAACAAAACAATATAGCTGGGTGTATATTTTTGCTAATTTCTTTGTGGTTAGTGAACATTAACTAAGAATCCAACAGAGCTACTGAATATTTTTCTGCTGAACGACAAACATAATTAATGAACAATGAAACCCAAGCTAATTCATCGAATCATACAATATAGAACAGGTGCTTTAGCCCATCATGTCTGCATGGACAAAAATGGCTAAAGTTACATTAGTCCCATTTTCCAGCCCATAGCCTTGAATGTTCTGACACTTCAAGAGCTCATCCAAGGACTTTTAAAAATGTTTGTGAGGTTTCCTGCTTCAACTAGGCAGTGCATTCCAGATTCCCGCCACTGTCCACTGTCCAGTGAAAAAACATTTCCTTAAATTCCTTCTGAGGTTCCTGCTTTTCACTTTAAAATAATGTCCCCTTGCTACTGACCCTTCAACTTTAAGGGGACAGTTGCTTTCTGCACACATTGTCCATTACCCTCATAACCTTGTGGTACAGCTGTAGTGTACCAACCTCTGAGTCAGGAGGCTTGGGATCAAGTCCTACATGCTTCAGAGATGTGTAATAATATTTCTGAACAGGTTTATTAAAAAAAAAATCCCCTCATAACCTTATATGCTGCAAACAATCCCCAATCAGCCTTCTCTTCACTAAAGAAAACAATCCAATCTTATCCAGCCTTTCATCATTGTCAAAGTGCTCCATCCCAGTCAACATTCTGGTGAATCTCCTCTGTACCCCTTTGACTGCAATCACATCCTTCCGACAGTGCAGTGACCAGAACTGCACACACTACTCCAGCTGTGGCCTAACCAAAGTCCCGTACAGCTCCAACATAATCTCCCTCCTCTTATAATCTATGCCTGGACTGAAAAAGGCGCATGCCTTCTTAAAGACCTTATTAATCTGTCCTGCCACTTTCAGGTATCTGTGGACAAACAACCCAAGACCTCTCTGTTCCTTTGAACTTCTTAGTGGTTTGTCATTTATTGAGCTGAAAATGTGTTGCTGGAAAAGCGCAGCAGGTCAGGCAGCATCCAAGGAACAGGAGAATCGACGTTTCGGGCATAAGCCCTTCTTCAGGGATCATAAGCCCTTCTTCCTGAAGAAGGGCTTATGCCCGAAACGCCAATTCTCCTGTCCCTTGGATGCTGCCTGACCTGCTGCGCTTTTCCAGCAACAAATTTTCAGCTCTGATCTCCAGCATCTGCAGTCCTCACTTTCTCCTGTCATTTATTGAGTACATGCTGGTCTTGTTACTTCTTCCAAAGTGCATTGCTTCATACTTATCAAGGTTAAATTCCATCTACCACTGATCTGCCGATCTGACAAATAGCTTCTTTCCTCTTCTAACCTAAGACTTTCTTCCCCACTGACAAACACCTGGCCAACCTTCAAGTCGTCTGCAAACTTACTTGTCATCAACCCCACATTTTCTAAATCATTTATATATATGACAAATGATAAGCCACCCAACACTGTTCTTGTGGTATGCCACTAGATGCTGGGTTCCAGTATAACAAACATCTCTGTCTCCAACCACTAAGCCAATTTTGGTTCCAACTTGCCAAGTTACCCTGAATGCCATGTGCCTTTACCTTCTTTATCGGTCTCCCACATGGGACCTTATCAAAGGCATTGTTAAAATCCACAAAGTACATCAACTTCACTACCCTCATCTGTACGTCTGGTCACCTTGAAAAATTCAATCACATTTGTTAGGCACAACCTCCCTCTGCCAAAACCATCTAGGCTCTCCCTGATCAAACCTTGCCTCTCCAAATGGAAATTAGTTCCTTCCTTCAGAATTTTCTCTAATAGTTTCCCGACCATTGAATTGAGATTCACTGGTCTGTCATTCCCTGCTTTACCCTTACCACTCATTGTGAAAGGTGGCAACATCCTTGTAAATCTTTTCTGAACCATTTCACATTTCATAACATCTTTCCTACAGCAGGCAACCAGAGTTGTAAGCAGTATTCTAAAAGTGATTTCATCAATGTCCCGAACATGACACCCCAACTCCCATACTCAGTGTTCTGACCAATGAAGGCAAGCTTGCCAAACACCTTCTTCACCACTCTATCTGTGACTCCACTTTAAAGCGACTATGGACCTGCACTCTTAGGTCTCTTTGTTCAGCAACACTCCCCAGGGCCCTACTGCTAAGTGCAGAAGTTCTGCCCTGATTTGTTTTTCCAAAATGCAGCATCTCACATTTATCTAAATAAACTTCATCTGCCACTCCTCAGCCCATTGGCCCATCTGATTAAGGTTCCATTGTACTTGGAGATAACCTCCTTCCCTGGACATGCCACCTCCCATTTTGGTGTCATCTGCAAATATATTAAACCATGTCTCCTATATTCATATCCAAATCATTTATATAAATGACAAAAAAGTAGTGGACCACATAATTCCATTAGTCAATCTATGCCCTTAGCTCATCTTACTTATAATCCTCCTTGTATTAAGGTAGTTACCATGACAGCAGAAGAAACCTGGAGTAGTTCAGCTTGAACTTATAATTACGTGATTTTTTACTTAAAATCGGGATATACAGCCAAAAGGTGACTATAGATGCAATTTCAATGGCTGTCTGAAGTGAGGCATTCTGGAATGTCACAGAGAACGAAGTATCTAGGAAGCTTCAAAGAGATGGCCTTAAATGAGGAAAATGCATGTCAAACTAAACTGCAATCTTCTGGGAGTTCTCCCAGACTGTGAACACAAAGGGAGAAAAAGCAGCCTGGGTGATAAACATGTTTTGAGATGTTCCCCTTTCAGGAATAACAAGGCTTAGTAGCTAGTTCAACTCTAGCTTCTGCATGTTGGTGGAAGAAGCTATAAATCGAAGTGCTTGCACGTGCCAGTGGACTGAGTTATTTGCAAGCCTTAGCCTGGGCTCAAGCATTAGTGCGCTGTGCAGGTCACATTGCTGAACTGCCAACCAGTCACCTCTGTGTTGCAAGTAAAGAACTCTCTTGCTCGGAGTGCTGCCAGGCTGCTATCATTAAAAGGAAACAGGACAGAAGAATTCCAACTAAATTGCAAGGTCAAGAATATCGAAATCAACTGCTTGATCATCGACAGCCCAAAAGCTGACATTTACATCTCCTAAGTTTTATAATTTTTTTAGACTCATTTCGCATTTGTAGTCTCACATTTAGTAACTAATTAAAACAGACTCTTGTTAAATCAAGGAAAACCAGTAAAATTGGCTCATTTTGAAAGAGATATGTTTGTTCTGTGAGAAAGGTGGGAACTCAGTATGATGCAATTAGCTCAGGGAGCAAGTACATAATGAAAGGGGTGGGGGTGCAGTTCATCCGCCCTTACCTGGGAGCTTCACAATTTGGGTATTCTAAATGTAACCGTCATAACCTGGGGGACCTTGCCCGAGGTCCGATTGTAGCATAGTGCAAGATGTTAACTGCAGTCCTTGAGTGCCACATATCTTTCTGACTTGGATTACAAACTAGACTGTTTTCAATTGGTCACAAATTATATGCTCTGCACATTACACTGTCCTTCATCAGTGCAATAAGTGTCTGAAAATAGCTGAAGGCCTTTCCATCAGTTTAAGTTTGTTGGCAAGAAGACTGTTTTTCAAATATGTTATATTTTTGTGGGATTAGTCAAAACTGCAAAATAAAGAGTTAAACAATTGCATCGGACACGGATGGTATAGATGAAAAACAGAATAATGCTGGTGCTGTTATGTGAATAATGGCTGGCCATCAGACTCTGAATATGCCGACAGATGCTTGGCTCTCCAGCAATATTCCAATTATGAATCATGTAATGGCATTACCATATCTGAAAGAGATATACAGCAAACAATCTTGATTTATGTAAACTTGTATCATGCAACTAAACTTTATCTTAATCCCGTACTTACAGTCCGTTAGGTTACAAATCATACTTAGGCCTTCCAACCCACAAAAACCACAGATAAGGACGACCACCAGATAAAAGCCCATACACAGCCATAAGAACTCGGAATTGGGCAATCAACAAAAAGGACTCTGTGAAAGCCTGATAAAAGTTGATTGGAAGTTGGTTGATGCTTACCACTGTGGAAAAGTGTGCTTTCAATAAAAGACTTCTGAAATATGTGCAGGAAATCAAGGTAACACAATCTTTTCCAAGTACAAGCCAACTAGCAATTGATCACTTTTATGCCAATATAGCACAACATGTTTTTGAGAGGTCAAATGCAGTTGGTAAATGGTGCTGTTGTTTATGAACATACACACGGGCAGCGCATGGATGGTGGATTTAGCTCTACGACGAAGATAGTTCAAAGTGAAACAGCACCACGATTCCCTCATGATCTCCTAATACACACCTACAGAATCATATTGTGCTTCAAGCTGGCTAGACACCAACTAGTGAAGACTGCTACAAAAGTCTGGAAATGCAACCAACAGAAAAAGGAGTATAAGATATAAATTTGATTCCAAATGACAGCTACACATTCTACATTCATGGACAAATGACAGTTTTACTACAATGTAATACTGCTGGTATTTCATGGAAACTATAATATAGTTGAGAGATGACAGCACTGTCAGGAAACAATAGATTTAATAGCAACTTCTCTAAAATTTGTTTACTAACTTGGGTCCTACTTACAATTAAAATTGATTCATTTAAAGGCCATTCGCATCACTGACTAAGCAAAGCAGCCTTAGTTTCAAACTAACAATAACTTCCAGGAAGTCAGCTGCCAAGGTTCAAACTGACTCTGAAGCAAAGCAATGCAAAGTTGCCCCTTTCCGCTCCTCTTGGAAGTCTAACTTTGGATTTGGGCTGCACTTACTCTGGTTGTAAGCGCATCTATAGTAAAACAGTAGTGGATGTATAAAACAATCATCAAACAGAATGAAAGCTGATTCTGGAAATGAGTTGCTTCAAGATGTGATTTACATTTGTGTGATCTTAACTAATGATGGAATAAGCCGCAAGTAAATTATCAAGTCAGTCCGCTACATTATATCTCACATCCTTTGACTGTTATCCTCTATCAGTTGATTATATAGACATACTCCCCCACTTACTGATCCCAATCATTAAACCAGTCAAAAAGCACTTCCCATTGACTGGCCTTCGGGCACTTATGTGACCTGACTGTGATTTGGGTCAATAAATTTCAAAGAAGGACCAAGATTGCAGCATACTGATTTGTCAAGGTGCCTTAACACAGGAGAAGAATAGGTTATGTTCTCCACTGACAACTTTAAACACCTCAAGCTCCTGATCTTAGTTGGGACATTCAAACGAAAGTGTTTTACTACAGCAAGAAAAGAGATCAGAGCTCAAAGCAACTGTGCATGAAATAAAATCATCGACATGACAGCTTGCTTTGAATTAGTAGAGGACAAAGCAGAAACAAGTCAATAAATTCTGCACTGGATCAATTTTCTCTCCATCACCACAAAAGTTAGAATATCTGCTGTTTGAAATCCCTGACTTCAAATTCAATTAACACATCTGGAATATAATACTAGTCAGTAGTGATGGCTAGCACTGATGGTTGGAAAAACCAAAATGGTTCACTAATGTCTTTTAAGGAAGGAAGTTTGACATCCTTACCTGATCGAACCTATATGGACTGTAGACCCAAAGCTACATGACAAACTCTCAACTGATCTATGAACTCAGTTCAAGGGTGGTTTCAAATGGGCAAGAAATGTTGGCTTGGTTAGTGACACTATATCCCATTAAAGAATAAAGAAAAATATTCTTCATGATAAATATAATCTTACTCCCTACCCTGTCAGTATGTTTACTAGATCACACATACCTGGAAGATTGCAGTTTTGAGTCCCTATACGGACAATGGATGATAACAATTTTCTCTTGTGTATCTGGATTATGGAGTGGAAAATCAGCCAGAGGCCTCTCAACATCTTTCCCATGATTCCATCAGGAAGAGTACACATGCACATTAGGAAAAGGGAGGTTAAGACTCTACCTTGTTGCCACATGTCAAACTTATAGATAGAACATAGAACATTACAGCGCAGTACTGGCCCTTCGGCCCTCAATACTGCACCAACCCGTGGAACCATCTGAAGTCCATTTATCCTATGCTATTCCATTTTCATCCACATGTTTATCCAATGACCATTAAATGCCCTTAAAGTTGGCAAGTCTAACACTGTTGCAGGCAGGGCGTTCCACGCCCCATTATTCTCTGAGTAAAGAAACCACCTCTGACATCTATCCAAATCTAGGCTTATGCCCGAAAGGTCGATTCTCCTGCTCCTTTGATGCTGCCTGACCTGCTGCGTTTTTCCAGCAACACATTTTTCAGCTCTGATCTCCAGCATCTGCAGTCCTCACTTTCTCCTATATCTATCACCCCTCAATTTAAAGCTATGTTCCTTCATGTTAGCCATCACCATATGACGAAAAAGGCTCTCACTATCCAACCTATTTAACCCTCTGATTATCTTGAATGTCTCAACTAAGTCACCTCTCAACCTTCTTCTCTATAATGAAAGCAGCTTCAAGTCCCTCAGCTTTTCCTGATAAGACTTTCCCTCCATAACGGCAACATCCTAGTAAATCTCCTCTGAACCCTTTCCAAAGCTTTCACATCCTTCCTATAATGCGGTGACCAGAACTGTACACAATACTCCAAGTGCAGCCTCACCAGAGTTTTGTACAGCTGCATGACCTCGTGGCTTTGAAAGTCAATCACTCTATCAATAAAAACTAACACACCGTATGCCTTCTGAACAACCCTCTCACCCTGGGTGGCAACTTTCAGGGATTTATGTACCTGAACACTGATATCTATTTGCTCATCTACACTACCAAGAATCTTACCATTAGCCCAATAGTCTTTAACCCTGTTGCTCCTTCCAAAGTGAATCACTTCTCACTTTCCCACATTAAACTCCATTTGTCGCCTCTCAGCCCAGTTCTGCAGCTTATCTACGTCTGTAATCTGCAACATCCTCCAGCACTATCCACAACTCCACCGACCTTAGTGTAATCTGCAAATTTATGAACGCATCCTTCTACATCCTCATCTAGGTTATTTATAAAAATGACAAACACCAGTGTCCCCAAAACAGATCCCTGCAGTACACCACTGGTAATCGAACTCTAGGATGAACATTTCCCATCAACCACCACCCTTTGTCTTCTTTCAGCTAGCCAATTTCTGATCCAAACCGCTAAAGCACCCTCAATCCCATACCTCCATGTTTTGTGCAATAGCCTACAGTGGGGAACCTTATCGAACACCTTACTGAAATCCAAATACACTACATCAACCATTTTACCCTCAACCACCTGTTTGGTCACCATCTCAAAGAACTCAATAAGGTTTGTGAGGCACGACCTACTCTTCACTAAATAGTGCTGATTCTCCCTAATCAACTTATTCGTTTCTAGATGATTATAAATCCTATCTATTCTAACCTTTTCTAACACGTTACCCACAACCAAAATAAGGGTCACTGATCTATAATTACCAGCGTTGTCTCTACTCCCCTTCTCGAACAAGGGGACAACTTTGTTTTCCTCCAGTCTTCTGGCATTATTCCTGTAGACAATGAGGACATAAAGATCAAAGCCAAAGGCTCTGCAATCTCTTCCATGGCTTCCCACAGAATCTTAGAATAAATCCCATCTGGTCCAGGGGGCTTATTTATTCTCACACTTTCTAAAATTGCTAACACCTCCACTTTGTGAACCTCAATCACATCTAGTCTAGTAGGCTGCACCTCAGTATTCTCTTCAACAGCATTGTCTTTTTCCAGTGAGAATACTGATGAAAAATATTCATTCAGTGCTACCCTTATCTCCTTGGACTTCACGCACAACTTCCCACTATTATCCTTGATTGGCCCTAATCTTTCCATACTCATCCTTTTATTCATGATATACCTATAGAAAATTATAAAATCATAGTACTGGTCAGAAAGGAGATTATTCAACTCATCATGCCTTAACCAACTCCCTAAAAGAGTGCTCTGCTCATGTTTTATCATGTGAAATTATGAGGCTATTGTAAGAACTGTTGCTGGCTTTGTTATCAGCATGGCTTCTAATAAGACATGCCACATCCTAACAATCCACCTTATTTGTTTTCTCCCTAACCTCCTTCCTCAGTCCCTTGGCAAAAATCTTGAATTTATATGCCCATAAGTTATTGACATTTTAGCCAATGGAAATGGTTACCTCTTAGAATTGTAAAAAAAACTTGTATCAAATTACTTGACAGAACTATTCAAAAGAATAGTCCCTTGCTCAGGCAATACAGAGTCCTTAGCACCAATGGAAATGAATCTCAACAAGGAGTCAAATATTTCAGGAGAAAAAGAGGGCAGATGAATCAGAATATTTTGCAAAGAGAAAGAGTTACTGAAATCTAATGGAGTAGCTAAAATAATGGTAGTTACATTTTAATTTTTTAAAATTTAATTACCTGTTTCAATGCAAATTCCAGACCAGACAGGCCTTTATCCTTAAGAGAGCTACATAACATCCCAACATGTGTCATCCCAGTATAAACATTGCTGCCTAAGTTTCAGTCATTCTCACTGTATCATGGTGTCAGTGTAACATCTTCGCTCAGTCAGCTCTGTGAACACAATGTGCAGTAACAACAGCAACCACAGAACCCAGGCTGTGTGCAACGCTGTGAGGTGCAGCCATGTTAAGGTAGTTTTGTTAATAAAATTAAAAACATCTGTCTCAATGTGAACCTGTGGTTCTTTGTGGTATATGTTACGCAGGCTAAAATATGGAAAACCATAAAGTACATTACTCCTGACCCACATTCCCTTGGATGGACCTATTTTTAGCCTGCAATTATTTTTGAAATACAATGCAACATAAATCTTTCAACATTCAAGACATACACAGCATGTGGCAGTGCCTGGAACCTGTTGTCTATAAGGTTGGTGAAAGCAGTGACAATTAATTATTTCAAAAATTGAATAGGCATGAGAGAAATAAATACAAGTACAAGGCTACAGGGATACATCTGGGAAATGAGGTTGGCTGCATTGCTTTTCAGAGGTCCAGCAGAGGTTTCATGGACAGAACAGCAGTGCCAATTATTACTCTATAAACAGATTGAACAAGACAGAAGGTTTTCATTGCTTTGCTTTTTTTTTAAAAAAAAAAGTGTTTCCAATGGCGGGTTGGTGATGAGAAGACAGAATATAGTTGACAAAAGAATCAGAAATGTTAGATGAGGGGATTTTATTTTCGAAAATGAGTGTTCTGGTCTGGAATGAATTGCCCAAAGAGGTGTCAAAAGAAGATTCAATAGTAACTGTCAAATGAATAAATCCTTCAAAAATAAATTGTTGTAGGACTATGGAGGAAGAAAAGAGTTGGCCCAATTCAATGGCACCCTCAAAGAGGTAGCACAGACACAATTGTTCAAATAGCTCTCTTCCATAATGTAGGATTTTATGCCATCAGGTCCACTATGAGAGGCTTTCGAGGACGTGGAACAAAAATCCATTTCTAGTTCTTCATTCTACTTTGAAATTTCTATTTCAGTGAAATACACAGTGAAGCAGGCGTTTGGTATGCTTTCCTTTATTGGACAAACCATTGAAAACAGGAGTTGGGAGATCATGTTGCGGTTATACAGGACATTGGTCAGGCCACTTTTGGAATATTGTGTGTAATTCTGGTCTCCCTCTATAGAAAGGATGTTGTGAAACTTGAAAGGGTTCAGAAAAGATTTACAAGGATGTTGCCAGGGTTGGAGGGTTTGAGCTATAGAGAGAGGCTGAACAGGCTGGGGCTGTTTCCCCTGGAGCGTTGGAGGCTGAGGGATGACCTTATAAGGGTTTATAAAATCATGAAGGGCATGGATAGGGGAAATAGATAAGGTCTTTTCCCTGGGGTGGGGGAGTCCTGAACTAGAGTGCATAGGTTTAGGGTGTGAGGGGAAAAATTTAAAAGGGACTTAAGGGCAACATTTTCAAGCAGACCGTGGTGCTTGTGTGGAATGCAGAGGAAGTGGTGGAGGCTGATATTATGACAGCATTTAAAAGGGATCTGGATGGGTACATGAAAAGGAAGTGTTTAGAGGGATATGGGCCAATGGCACTAGATTAGGTTAGGATATCTGGTCAGCATGGAGGAGTTAGACCTAAGGATCTGTTTCTGTGCTGTACATCTCTATGATTCTAAGTAAGGTTACATAGCACAAAAAGTTTTACATGTTTCTGTCAAATTTGACAGTATCACCCATACATTAGGAGATTAAGTAGAATGGAATTGAACAGTGCAGGAAAACATCATTCGGCCCATTGAGTCGGTGCTAACTCTTTCAAATACCATTCCAGTTAGTTTCACTCCTTTTGTTATCTAATCCCTTCTTCCTCACATGACACCACAGACATTCCTTCTGTATTTTTCCTCCTCTCCCCTTTCCCTGCCGTACTCCCTTAAAACTACATCTCTAACTTTTTCCAGTTCAGACAAAAGGTCATTGACCTGGAACATTAACTCTGTTTCTTTTTCCTGCAGCTATCGCCTGACCTGCTGAGTATTTCTGGTATTTTTCTGGCCCATTCACCCCCTCTTTTCCCATATCCCTGCAATTGTGGACTCCCTCAAATGGTCTAATTTCCTCCTGAAGGAAGATATTGAATGTATATTCCCCACCACATGAGCCAGCACATCCCAAATGCTATCCACATGCCTAAAAATGATTCTTTCCCCATGTCACATTCTGATTTTTTCCCCCAACTTGCCTTAAAACATGCTTTGTCCAAATATTAAACACTCTACCCAACCAGACTCCAGAGAACCTTCACTACCAGCTTTGTGGAAATTTTATATCTAAGGATTAAATACATTCTTAAACAAGTAATACTACCAAAAATAAACTGACAGCAGTATATCACTGTTTTTGTATGAGTGCAAGGGGCACTTTAAGAAGACTGTGACCACAAAGAGGCTCCTCAAATCATTACAGCTTAATTGAAAATAAACTGAACTTGGAACTGGGGCAAGAACATCATATGGTTTCTGTCAGCTAAGTAATAAATTCATTAGATCAAAAATAACAAACCTAACGAGGCAATCTACAAACCTTTTCCACACAAAGTCCCTTGTTGATTCAAACACCAATTATGTATTCATGCAGATCTCTATTGTCCTGCATGAAAGCTGTGCCCAAATCAGAACACAATAATCTAAGGTTATCTTGCCATACACATCTTTTACAAACCATATCCTGTTCTATCACAGCTGCTTCGGATCAGCACTCTGCTTCAGATACTGATTAAAAACACGTTCCCCCCCCCAAAAAAAAACTTTGTTTTTAGATTACAAACGAGTTCTCCCAAACGCGTCACAAAGTATTTTTTTTAAAAACTCCTTGATCTGAAGTTTTGGTACTTTAGAATTGAGTTGAGCTTGATGAAAGACCCTTTTAAATCAAAAGGGATCCTTGCACTCTCTATGCAGCCAGCATATTTATTCCAGTCCGCCTGACTCATTTATCCCACACACAAGCGGAGTCAGCTAGAAATGTTTTCATCCCTTGCATTTATGCAGCCAGGAATTTCCCCGAAAATTCAAGTGAATAATAAGCCCTGCAGTGGGTTCTGCAGCCAGGTATAATCCAGGGGTTCCAGATGTTGCTTTACACTCGCCCCTAAGGGAGGGACCAAACTTTGCCTATTAACTTGACTGGAACCATAACCCTGAGAGCGGAGAAAGGGAGACTTCGGGGGTAATAGCAACATAAAGTTACATTATTATTCTCGCAAGGTATTCTTTTCTTTAAAATCCCGGATAACGGTCTTTTTAAAAAGGCTGTTCCTGCTCAAGTTTTTTTTGACAGCTCAGAAGGGGAGGGGGAGGAGGAGTTCCTGACTTCAAACTTCAGTGGGATTCTGAATGCACGTAAAATCACACAATGGAAAGAGAGAAAGAGCAAAATTGTGCAAACGTTTCCTCAGTGTGCATATCTGCACTTACCCATCCTGGTGAGCTTGCAAAGGCGAGATTGGTGTCCTAGCTCCTGTGTTGCTTGTTGTTAGTGCTGAGCTCTCTGTCTGTCTGTCCCTGGTTTGTGAGTCTGAGCTCAACACGAGAGAGAGAGAGAGAAAGGCTAGCTGACGTCAGGCTCTATGCCTGTGGAGAAGGATTAAACAAAGTCAACATGAACCCAGCCAAGTACTGAAACGCGGGGGGGATAATGAAATATTACCAGGGTAACCAACCCAAACGTGCAAGCAAAAAAAAAGCACCCTCTGAATAAATAAAAGTGCCACTGAGGGCAACCCCTAGGGTAGCAAGGGGCAAGAACTTGCTGGCACAGTTTAGATGTCACCCAGAGCATCACTGAACTCACGTACGATTCTGTAAACGGTTTAAAACAACGACAGACTGTACACTTCTTGAAATGTTAGACAATTAAATAAGGTCTTGCTGCTCGAGATTAGTCCATATGTGGTCAGCTTTAAATACTCACAATAGGATTTGAGATGCAAATGGATTTTAGTTTTGCTGTGCAGATATTTCCTTCACTCCCCAAATACTTAGTTTCAGGAAAGTTGACCGTGTAGCACCATAACGAAAATCGCCAAAACCAAAATTGCAAAGCGTCTATGGTTTCTACTCGTTAAAACCTTATATTTACATACATTCCTTTTCAACACAAACTGTTGTCATTTTTTGTCAGCTTTTTAATTATATATTTCTCAGTCTGCTATCTTATAATTGCTGGAGCCCATGTAAACTTGTTATAATTACACTCCCACAAGTGCTGATGTATAACACCTCAGTTTTGTGCCTCCCAGTTCCTCAACACGTACTGCAGATCTGTGCTCCAGCAAACACCACTTCTCACCTTCACATTAATGCTTAGATTATCGTGTTAGAACCAGCAATCTATAGATATAGAAGGTTGCAATCCAATGTAAAAGGTAGTTTACATGTCTGTACGTTCTTTGCTATAGCAGATATAAACTCATCCCACAATCCAAACTCCTCATTGACTTCTTTGTTTGAAGTATATACTCAATTTCCCTTAAAGGATGCAATGGTCTCTCATTCATCTAATTATACCTTTAGAAGCTTACCATAAGACATAGTAACCTATTAAGTCTGCTGCACCATTCAATGAGATCATAGCTGATCAGATAATTCACAACTTTATTTTCCTGCCTTATCCCTTACTGATTTAAAACCTGAGTGTCTCAGCCTTGCATATTCTTAATGACCCAACCTCCACAGGCCTCGGTGGTAAAGGATTGCCCATATTCATTACTGCCTGAGAGGAGAGAAAGTGCTTCTTATCTGTCCTTTCCTGACTCTCTTGATGACAATTTTAAATTGATGATGCTTCATCACACCTCAGTCATGGGCAAAAGACTTCCCTGGTCACTCTCTCAAAAATCTTCATAATTTCAAACAAAATCCACTCAGTCACCTGTTGGCCTTTACTCTTCCATTGGAATTAGTTCCGACACAATATCTCAATGTAAAACCATTGTTTTCCATCCCTGATGCTGTTCTCATAAATCAACAACTTGCGTTTGTACAGCACCTCCAATGAAATTAAATGTCCAAAGCATTTCACGGAAGTGTAATCTGACAAAAGTTTATGTTGAGCATTGCAAAAGATATTAGGACAGATTCATTAATTGTTATAAGTATGGCTTAACTGTTATTTATTACAATTGGTGATGACTTTCTTACTCAAAATGCTACTGGGGCATTTTTACTTTTACAGATTCATCTACCTGGCGATAATACAGTTAAATTATCAGGCGGTAATACAGTTAAATTTATAGTGGCTGTTCACCAGGAATTTTCTACTGAGTTTATTTTCCCACCTTTTGCTTTTTCCTTCCAGAAAGAATTGCATACACATATACATTGAATTGCATCTTCAAATAACCTTTCTATTCCCCTCACCTAACTACCTCCCCTGACATACCTCCACTCTTTCTTGACAGTGGATGAATTGTCTTTCTTTTTATGTCAACAGCAAATTTGGAGATTTTATTCTTCATATCCATTTCTGAATCACCTGCAAAAACCAAGAACAAAAATAGAGCCAGTACCAAACTCTGAGGTACATCACTTCCAACCTTTCCCCAGCAGACCGATGGCTGTTTACCTGAGCTCTATTTCCTTTCACTTAACCAACTTCCCATACATAGAATTACCTTTGTCTTATTTCATATGCCTGGATTTTTCTAAATCTTAAGTGAAAGGTCAATGCAAAGATCTTAAGATTTCAGTTTGGAACCTATTGAGGGTGCTGGTTCCTCAAGGAGTGCATTCAGAGCCAGATTAGTGACACTACAAACAGCCCAGCTGTACAAGAGGGGAGGA
Source organism: Chiloscyllium plagiosum (assembly GCF_004010195.1). NCBI lineage: Eukaryota > Metazoa > Chordata > Chondrichthyes > Orectolobiformes > Hemiscylliidae > Chiloscyllium > Chiloscyllium plagiosum. Next base: position 16,020,226 of record NC_057721.1, on the reverse strand, counting down.
AAAAGGATGGAGGGACAATAGTGACAGGGGATTCATTAGATGGGGGAACAGGAAGCTCTTCTGAGGTTGTCGGCATGGTTTATTGCCTTCCTGGTGCCAAGGCTCAAGATGTCACAGAACAGCTACAGCACACTCTTCTGCAGGACGATGAACAGCCAGAAGTTGTGGTCCACGTTTGTATCGATGACTAAGGTAGCAAAGGAGATGTAGCACTTCAATCAGAATTTAGGGAGCTGGGTTGAAAATTAGCAATCAAGACCTCAAATATAGTCCAACACCAGATTATAGTCCAACAGCCTTATTTGAAATCACTAGCTTCTGGAGCACTGGTCCTTCATCAGGTGGTTGTCCTCATGAAGGAGCAGCGCTCCGAAAGGTAGTGCTTCCAAATAAACCTGTTGGACTATAACCTGGTGTTGTGTGATTTTTAACTTTGTCCACCCCAGTCCAACACCACCTCCTCCACATCAAATATAGTAATCTCTGGATTACTCTCAGTGCTGTGTGCAAGTGAGTACAGAGATAAAAGGCCACAGCAAACAGATGAGTGGCTGGAAGAATGATGGAGGGAGGAAGGGTTCAGATTTCTTGGACACTGGATTGGCACTGGGGAGGATGACACCTGTACAAACCAGACAGTTGCACCTAAACAGAGGTGGGGCTGAGTTCCCCCTGGGATTTTGTGCTGAACTCAGTAGAGATATGTGAACCTGGAGAGGCTATGGGAGAGGGGTTCATAAAATACTTAGAGACACATCCAGCAACAGCACAAAGAATGGAAAGTAAATGAGTAAACCTGGAGTAAGGGAAAAAGTAATGAAGTCTAAATCAGGGTTACTCTGCATGTATATGAACGCACAAAATATAGTAAATAAGCGTTACAGACAGAGGTTACTATGGGGAAATATGATTTTGCAGCACTAACAGAGAGCTATCTGAAGGAATGGCAGGAGTTGGTGTTAACCATTCCTAGGTAGAGAGTAATCAGAAAATGACAGAAAAGAGGAGGGATGGTTTTGGATAGGGAGAGCACTGCAGTGCTGGAGAAAGAGGACACCTCTGGGGGGCCACGGATAGAATCAACCGGGCTGGAGCTAAAGAAACAAAAGGGTGCAATTATTTTGCTCAGTGTAGTCTACAGACCACCAACTAGTAGAAAAGATATAGAGGAACAAATTTGCAGGAAAGTATGGAGGACTACCAACATGATAACTGGGAACTTTAACAACATGAAAATAAACAGAAACATTGGTAGCTTTAAGTGCAGAGAGAGGCAAATGTCCTTAGATTGTGTTTTAGAAAATTCCTTTCAGAATTGTCCCATAGGATTGAACTGGCAATGTGCAAGTTGCATTGGAGGAATGCTTGCTATGATGTCCAACAGGATTTCTTGCTGTATCTTACCAAATGCATCTCATTAACTATCGACTCCATCATTACGGTGTTCCTCTTGACCAATTCTGTCCCCACCTTACCACGCACCCTTTCTGGAACGACTCTCTGTGTCGTTCTGTGTGTAACTGTTTCTGCACAACTCATAACTTCAGACCCACACAGGATGTAGCCATGAATTGATGTCTAAGGTGAGACCCTGCTGCAGCATCTGGATGCAGGAGGAACAATGTGTAAACAGGGCAATGAGCCCTGCTAAACCATTGCCTCTTGACTGCACTAATAAACATGACAAGGCAGTTGGTGCAGGTAGGCACTCAGTGAGCGAATGGTAAGAGACTAAGTGAAGAGCCCTGAGATGCAGCCTAGTCTAACCCATGTGCTGGGTGCCTGTCTGGGATCTCAAAGTGTCCATGTTGCAGCCTTTTAGTGTGAGTTGCTGCTGCATCCAGGAATATAAACCTAGGCTCCCATGGCCCACATCGCTCAGACCAATACAAGATTCCACTCAAAGAATATTATAATGCAGCAAGAGGCTCTTTAGCCCATTGTGTCCATTCTGGTCATCAAGTACCCATTTGCTTTAGTCCCTTTTTCCAACACTTGGTCAGTAGCATTGGATGGTGTGCTTTTTCACAAGTTCATCTAAACATTTCTAAAATGTCGTGATGGTTCCTACCTCTCCCATCTGTTCAAGCAGTGGGTTCCAGATACCCAGCACCCTTTGGGTGAAAAAAAATCTCCTTTATGTCCCCTCGAAACCTCCTGCGTCCTTGCTCTTGTATTCAATGCCTTAACTAAAGTAAGCAAGTATTTCAACATTACTAAAAGGAGAGTTCGGTTGAAGCTTTTCACTTTCCCTCATCAGGACTAGGATGCTAGTGCAAACCCAACAGAAAAAAAAGACACCACTTTATACAGAAGTGGGTTGCTGGGTTGGGCCGTCAATGCCTTTGGAGATGTAGCAAGAATACTTAATTGTCAATCTTAATTCTCAAACCAGGCAAGTAGATTCTGATTGGTCTGGACATAGCCAAACTGTTCTTTATCCCCATGGCAATCTTCACAAACACTGTTTTTGTAAAAAGAGCAATGTTTGAATAAATTCACCTCCTTAAATCAGGGCCCTGAGCATTACTGTATCTTTTAATTTGTGTAAAGGCTTCACACACTGCAGGCCCAGTAGATGAGCTTAAATTGGTTTTTGATGTAACTCTTAACACAGTCTAGATTATTGCTGGATATACTTTTTAGAGGCTTGGAAACACCGGCTGATTAAGTAAAGTGGCCTGTTGCCCACTGTGAACAGTCAAAAGGACACGTTGTTTAATTCGGTCCACCAGGCACTTGGAGGCACAGCCTATACAGTACACCTGGCATCACAGCGGCACTGGAACTCATACTTTATTCAGTGCTCAATTTGAGTTGTTCCTAAAATTCTAGAGCAATAAGATCAGTCTGTAGTGGCAACCTCGTGGGAGTGGTTTCCAGAGTGATCCTTCTAGTCTCACATCCTTGGGGTGGGGGTTAGGGGGGAAACAAGTAAAAATGCAGTAATAGTTGAAAATGAATGTACTGGACATAATAGAGCCTCCATTTTGAAGTCCACAAGAATGAGTCTGACCAATGTGTGAACATTTGCAAGTTTTGCTAGTTTTTCCTTCACTGCCCACATTGCAATGTTTATACTCAGGGCTGAATCTGGGCTAAGTACATTTTCGATGGATTTCCTGAAGGTTTTCTCTCCTCGGAGCCGAATGGATTTTCTCCAGCTGCCATGCTAAACTCACCTCATTAGCTCCCAATCTCAGCCCTAAAGTATCCATCTCATCTGATACCAGCTGGATTCCGTAGCCAGAAGAACTCACCACTGTCAGGGTTTCATGGAACAGACCATCATCCCTTTGCATCAGTGCCATCTTTCCAAACCCAGGCAAGCATTATGATTCCAGAACTGACCTGCATGGTTTGTGACATTGTCTGAACCAATAAGGGATGGGAAAATTAGTGCCCCACTTTGCAGATGGGACCTGGAGATCTTGTTGGACTGGATAGTGCAGATGAGGGCTGTCCATCTCCCCAGGACTGACAGTCAAGGCCACATCGCCACATCTCACCAGCTGGGTCAGAGATCACTACCTGGGTTAGTGTGGTCTTAGCCTTCTGGAGTAGATACCTCGCAATGTAGGAGTGTCCTCTCTGCTCTGCCAAGGTTACTGTTTTCCCTCTACTATCTAACAATCACTATCTATGCTATTGTACCCACCTCTCACCAAGGCTCATGCTCTACCACTCTAATTATTGCATGTAACATCTTCCCTCACTCACATCCCAGCACCCTGCACTGTTAACTCTGCCTGGCCACTGAGGGTCCTGCTCAATCACTGGGGATGCCTCATCAACTTTGCCCCACCTGCACTAGCACTGCACTGTACAGCTGTCCCACCCACTTTCATCTCACCCCATCCCTCCCTTTCTCCTCCGGCCAAGAGCTAACAAACCATAAAGGACAGAACGAGTCAAGGCAGGTGATGCAGTACTCAACATTCAGCTCCTCACCCTTTACAAAACCTGAAACTGAGCACCTCAAGTTGCTGACTGACCACGCTCAATCTCCTGGACTGATATCAGAGGTGGCCTTTGATTTACTTTGCTGGTACCCCACTCTCTGAAGAGTATATCCTTAAGCCTGACTTATCGTTTCACCCTTTCAATGTTGAGAGACATGGCCATTTGGTCATGGTGTAGCTGCCATGTGTATTCCCTGCATGCTGCTGGTATATGATACATGTGTGAAATTGACCTGGCATGTTTCTGTACAGCAACACATACACCCCCTGACTGATCACTGCTGACCAACTATGACAAGCTGCCTGGCTTTGTGTCTACACTAAAAGACGAGGCAAGACAGGGCAGGACAGAGGTGTTATGACCATCCAAGTAGGTGGGAAGTGAATGCTTGTTAAGGTAGCGAATGAGAAGCCCTGAGCCGCAGCCTGGTCCTGTGTGTGAGCTGGGTGCCTTAAGATGCCGTATGACACTGCAGACGTACTTTAATGGGATCAGAGATGTGCAATGATGATACAGTGAGCTTAACACAATTCAAATGCTTCCCCCACCATGGACCTGGGGTGTGTTCAGTCACAGCCTATGGAGTATACCTTCAGATATTGATGGCAGGTGTTGGACATGGCATTATAGAGGAGCAAACAGCAAGCATCTAGTCTCTAGCCAACTCATAGTAGTATAGGGGCATGCTTATTAATGATGCAAGACTTGGTGCTTATGATGGTGATAGTGAGCAACAAGACAATGACAACTGTGTAGACTCCACACAGATATTCTCCTTATGTCTGCATGAGTTTCCTCCTGCAGTCCAAAGATGTATGGGTTAGGTGGATTAACCATGCTGAATTGCCCATAGTGTCAGGGATGTGTAGGCTGAATAGATTAGATATGGGAAATGCAGGGTTACAGGAATAGGGTAGGGTCTGGGTCTGGAAGGGACAGTCTTCGGAGGGTCATTATGGACAAGATGGACCAAATAGCCTGCTTCCATGCTGCAGGGTATCCATGATTCTATCAGCTACAACAAGTTTTACGGCTTTTAGTGTGTGGATAAATCCCAGAACACGTAAGAAAAATTTAAGCTAGCCAAGTGATAGAATACAATATTCCGGGTCTATGTTGAACATAAGAACATAAAACATAGAAAATTACAGCACAGTACAGACCCTTCGGCCCTCATTGTTGCGCTGACCTATGGAACCAATCTGAAGCCCATCTATCCTACACTATTCCATTTTTATCCATATGTTCATCCAATGACCATTAAAATGCCCTTAAAGTTGGTGAGTCTATACTGTTGCAGGCACCACATTCCACGTCCCTACTACTATCTGAGTAAAGAAAGCACCTCTGACATCTGTCCTATATTTATCACCCCTCAATTTAAAGCTATGTCCCCTTGTGCTAGCCATCATCATATGAGGAAAAAGGCTCTCACTATCCAACCTATCCAACTCCCTGATTATCTTGTATGTCTCAATTAAGTCACCTCTCAACCTTTTCTCTCTAACAAAAACAGCCTCAACTCCCTCAGCCTTTACTGATAAGATCTTCCCTCCATACCAGGCAACATCCAAGTAAATCGCCTCTGAACTCTTCCCAAATCTTTCACATCCTTCCCAATATGCGGTGACCAGAACTGTATGCAATACTCCAAATGAAGCCGCACCAGAGTTTTGTACAGCTGCAACATGACCTTGTGGCTCTGAAACTTAATTCCTCTACCAATAAAAGCTAACACACTGTATGCCTTCTTAATAACCCTTTCAACCTAGAGGCAATTTTCAGGGATTTATGTACATGGACACCGAGATCTCTCTGCTCATCTACACCACCAAGAATCTTACGATTAGCCCAGTACTCTTTATTCCTGTTGCTCCTTTCATTAAATCACTTTTCGTCTTTTATATAAATGATTTGGAAGTGAGCATAAGAGATAAGTTTGCAGATGACATCAAAATTGGAGGTGTAATGAACAGTAAAGAAGGTTACCTCAGATTACAACGGGATCTTGATCTGATTGGCCAATGGGCTGAGAAGTGGCAGATGGAGTTTAATTCAGATAAATGCAAGGGGCTGAATTTTGGGAAAGCAAATCTTAGCAGGACTTATACACTTAATGGTAAGGTCCTAGGGAGTGTTGCTGAACAAAGAGACCTTGGTTCATAGCTCCTTGAAAGTGGAGTCACAGGGAGATAGGATAGTGAAGAGGGCATTTGGTATTTCCTTTATTGTTCAGAGTATTGCGTACAGGAGTTGGGAGGTCATATTGCAACTGTACAGGAAATTGGTTAGGCCACCTTTGGAACATTGCATGCAATTCTGGTCTCTTTCCTATTGGAAGGATGTTGTGAAACTTGAAAGGGTTCAGAAAACATTTACAAGATGTTGCCAGGGTTGGAGGATTTGAGTTATAGGGAGGGGTTGAATAGGCTGGGGCTGTTTCCCCTGGAGCGCAGAGGCTGAGGGGTGACCTTATAGAGGTTTATAAAATCATAAGGGGCATGGATAGGATAAATAGACAAGGTATTTTCTCTGGGTTGGGGGAATCCAAAACTAGAGGGCATAGGTTTAGGGTGAGAGGGGAAAGATATAAAAGAGACCTATGAGGCAACTTTTTCACGCAGAGGGTGGTACGTGTATGGAATGAGCTGCCAGAGAAAGTGGTGGAAGCTAGTACAATTGGAATATTTAAAAGGCATCTGGATGGGTATATGAATAGGAAATGTTTGGAGGATTATGGGGCCGCTACTGGCAGGTGGGATATCTGATTGGGTTGGGATATCTGATCAGCATGGACGGGTTGGAACAATGTGTCTGTTTCTGTGCTGTACATCTCATTAAACTCCATTTGCCACCCCTCAGCCCATCTCTGCAGCTTATCTGTGTCCATCTGTAACCTGCAACACCCTTCAGCACTATTCACAACTCACCAACCTTAGTGTCATCCGCAAATTTACTAACCTATCCTTCAATGTCCTCATCTAGTTCATTTATAAAAATTACAAACAGTAGTGGCCACATACAGATCTTTGCGGTACACCACGACTAACTGAACTCTTGGATGAACATTTCCCACCAACCACCACCCTCTGTCTGCTTACAGCTAGCCAGTGTCTGATCAAAACCGCTAAACCACCTGCAATCCCAAGCCTCTGTATTTTCTGCAATAGCCTATCATGGGGAACCTTATCGAATACCTTACTGAAATCCATATACACCACATCAACCACTTTACCCTCATCCACCTGTTTGGTCATCTTCTCAACGAACTCAATGCGGTTTATGAGGCATGACCAACCCTTCACAAAACCGTATTGACACATAATCAACTTATTCCTTTATAGATGATTATAAATCCTATCTCTTATAACCTTTTCCAAAACTTTACCCACAACTGCAGTAAGGCTCACAGGTCTATGATTACTAGGGTTGTCTCTACTCCACTTCTTGAACAAGGGGACAACATTTGCTTTCCTCCAGTCTTCTGGCGCTATTCCTGTAGACAATGACAACATAAAGATCAAAGCCAAAGGCTCTGCAATCTCCTCCATGGCTTCCCACAGAATCCTGGATTAAATCCCATCCAGCCCAGGGGACTTATCTATTTTCACACTTTCCAGAATTGCTAACATCTCCTCCTTGTGAACTTTAATCCCATCTAGTCTCGTAGTCGATATCTCAGTATTCTCCTCAACAACATTGTCTTTTTCCAGTGTGAATACTGCTGAAAAATATTCATTTAGCACTTTCCTTATCTCTTCGGACTCCACGCACAACTTCCCTCTACTATTCTTGATATGCCCTAATCTTTCTCTAGGCATTCTTTTATTCCTGATATACCTGTAGAAGCTTTAGTGTTTTCCTTGATCCTATCTGCCAACAACTTCTCATATTCCCTCCTGGCTCTTCTTAGCTCCCTCCTTAGGTCTTTCCTGGCTAACTTGTAACTGTCTTGCACCCTAACTGAGCCATTACATCTCATTCTAACATAAGCCTTCTTCTTCCTCATGACAGATTCAACATCTTTAGTAAACCATGGCTCCCTGGCTCGACCACTTCCTCCCTGCCTGTCAGTAGCTGTTCGTTGAATAAGCTCCACATTTCAATAACTCTTGCCCTGCATTATATACCTATCCCTTTCCATCGCTAAAGTAAACATGACCAAATTCTGGTCACTATCACCAAAGTGCTCATCTACTTCCAAATCTAACACTTGGCCAGGTACATCACCCAGTACCAAATCCAATGTGGCCTCGCCCCTTTGTTGGCTTGTCAACATACTATGTCAGGAAACCATTCTGCACACGTTGGACAAAAACTGACTCATCTAAAGTACTCAAACTATTGTATTTCCATTCAATATTTGGAAAGTTAAAGACCCCATAACAACAACCACATTACTCTCGTTCCTTTCCAGAATTATATTTGCTATCCTTCCCTCTACATCTCTGGAACTATTCAAAGGCCTATAGAAAATTCCCAACAGGGTGACCTCTCCTTTCCTGTTTCTAACCTTAGCCCATACTGCCTCGGTAGATGACTCCTCAAACATCCTTTCTGCTACATGGGGTGGCACGGTGGCTCAGTGGTTAGCACAGCTGCCTCACAGCACAAGGGTCCCAGGTTTGATTCCAGCCTCGCGTGATTGTCTGTGTGGAGTCTGTACATTCTCCTCATGTCTGCGTGGGTTTCCTCTGGGTGCTCTGGTTTCCTCCCACAGACCAAAGATGTGCAGGCCAGGTGAATTGGCCATGCTAAATTGCCCATAGTGAGAGGGAAATGGGTCTGGGTAGGTTACTCTTCAGAGGGTCGGTGTGGACTTATTGGGCCCAAGGGCCTGTTTCCACACTGTAGGTAATCTAACTTAATACTGTCCTTGACTAACAATGCCACACCTCCCCCTCTTTTACCATCTTCTCTGTTCTTACTGAAACATCTAAATCCCGGAACCTGCAGCAACTATTCCTGTCCCTGCTCTATCGATGTCTCCAAAATGGCCACAATATCAAAGTCCCAGGTACCAACTCATGCTGCAAATTCACTCACCTTATTCCAGATCTCCTGGCATTGAAGAATACATACTTCAAATTACCTTCCTGCTTGCCAGTGAATTCTTGTGACCTTAAAACCATATTTCTGACTTCACTACTGTTAACCTCCTGGACAGTGGAACTACAATTTAGGTTCCCATCCCCCTGCTGAATTAGTTTAAACCCTCCCAAAGAGCATTAGCATATATCCCCCCCAGGATATTGGTGCCCCTCTGGTTCAAGTGTAGACCTTCCTGTTTGTACAGGTCTCACCTACCCCAGAATGAGCCCCAATTATCCATGTATCTAAAACCCTCCCTCCTGTACCATCCCTCTAGCTACATGTTCAACTCCTCTCTCTCCCTATTCCTCGCCTCGCTAGCACGTGGCACCGGCAACAATCCAGAGATAACAACTTTGTTTGTTCTAGCACTAAGCCTCCACCCTAGCTCCCTGAATTTCTAGCTTAAATCCCCATCTCTCTTCCTACCTATGCCTATGTGAACGACTTGGGGCTGCTCCCCCTCCCCCTCAAGGATCCCGAAAACACGATTCGAGACTTAGGCAACTGGGAGGCAACACATTAACCACGAGTCTCTCTCACTCCCACAGAACCTCCTATCTGTCCCCTTAACTATGGAATCCCCAATGACTAATGCTCTGCTCATCTTCCCTCTTCCCTTCTGAGCAACAGGGACAGACTCTATGCCAGAGACCTATACCCCATGGCTTACCTCTGGTAAGTCCATCCACTCAACAATATCCAAAATGATATACTTGTTATTGAAGGGAACAGCCACAGGGGATCCCTGCACTGCCTGCCGGTTCCCTTTCAGTCTCCTGATAGTAACCAATTCGCCTTTTTCTTGTGCTTGAGATATGATTACCTCCCTGTAATTCCTCTCAACAACCCCCTCCACCTCCCAAATGATCCGACGTTGCTCCAGCTCCAGTTCTCTAACACAGTTTTCGAGGAACTGGAATTGGGTGCACTTCCCTCAGATGAAGTCAGCAGAGACTCTAGTGGTGACTGCAGCAGGAACATTCGACTGCCCTAACCTCCATCCCTACTTTTCTAAATTCCTGTAGAGACTGTAGAAAAATAAGGGAATAGGACAATAGTGGAAATCTTACTGGACTAGTAATCTAGACTAATGTTCGAAAGACAGGAATTAAAATCCTACCATGATGGCTGGGGAATTTAAAACTAATTAAATAAATCTGGAATTGAAATGTTTGTGACTCTGAAACTATTGGATTGTGGTGAAGGCTCATCTGGTTCACATGTGTCCATAAAGAAAGGGATGCAGCTGCTATCTGCTCTGGTCTACATGCGACTCCACACCCACAACAATATTGATTCTTAACTGCATTTTGGAATGACTTGAAAACCCACACAGTTGCATCAAATTGCAAACAGAGAAGAAAGAACAAACAAATTGTGCTTGAAGAGCATTTTGGAGGTTTTTAATGGTACTAAATTAATAAAGGGGTAGGTAATGGATGATATATGCTTGAATTTTCAAAAGACTTTTGATAAAGTCCCCCACAGGAGCTTGGTTAGCAAAGTGAAAGCACATGGGATAGGAGGTAGAGCACTGGTATGGATTACTGATTGGCTAATAGGAAACAGAAAGTGGGAATAAATGTGTCGTTCTTGTATTGACAGACTGTGGACTGGTGGAATACTGCAAGGATCAGTGTCCTGCTGCCAATGGGGGTCAAGTGCAATCAAAATTTGCAGATGATGCAAATGTAAGTAGGAATGTGTTTTCTGAGGAAGATGTAAAATGTATTCAGGAGGATTGGCAGAGGTTCAGTGATTGGACAAGAACATGGCAGACGGAATGTAATGTGAAAAAATATGAGGTTATTCACTTCAGGTGAAGGAATGTTGAATATTTCTTAAATGGTTGGAAAATGCAGATGTGCAAAAGCACTTGAGTGGTCTTACTAATAAGTCACTGAGGGCTAATATGAAGGTGCGGCAAGTTATTTGGAAAGCTAATGGAATGTTAGCTTTTATTGCACGCCTTGTTTCCTTTGTGTAGAAGCTCAGTTAGATTGCACCTGGAGTATTGTGTGCAGCTTTGGTCTCTTACCTCAGGAAAGACATTATACCCCCTGACTGGGGTTTTCAGAAACAGTATGACACAACGGAAAGAGAAGAGGAGAAGTGTTTTTTTTCACTCAGCGGGTTGTGAATCTTAAGAATTCTCCACCATGAAGGGCACGTGGAAGCTCAGTCTTTGAGGATATGTCGGGTAGAGATTGATAGATTTCCTACTACCGATAGCATAAAGTGTTATGGGGAGTATGTGTGTAAAAGAGATTGAAGTGTTTGATCAGCCATGATTGTATTGAATAGCAGAGCAGGATGAATGGCCCACTCTTGTATTTCCATGTGTCTAAACCCCAATCAACATAGGGCACTCTTTACCCCATCGAAACTGGCAGAGCTGAACTGCAGAAGAATCAAGCAACAACTGGCAATCATACCCACTCAATCATGACTGACAGCCAATGTTCCAAACCCTTCCATCCCATCACTGTCCCACTTTCAGGTCAGACCAGAAGGGGTGGCACAGTCAGAATGGCGTGGACGTGGGTGCCTGTGATTTACTCTGGGCCTCAAATTTTCATGGCATCAAATCAAGCCTGCAAACAAGAACATTTCCTGCTGATTATCAGTGACTGCTCCCTTTCCCATCAACTGATGACTCAGTCCTCCTCCATACGAGCAACACTTCAAAGAAACACTGAGAATGGCAGGGGTACACAATGTACTTTGGGTGGAAGCTGTCAACGTCCTGTATATTTCAAATGTATTTCAAAGTGCTGTACCCTATGCTGTCTGATAGGTGGTCAGACAGGAGGCTCCACCAATGCCTACAAGCCAGCTTCAATGGGATTGGCGTAACTTGGATATTCCTTACTTTCCCATTGCAAAGTCTGTATTTAGAAACCATCTATTAACAGAAACAAATTTCCAAATCTCTGTGACCAATATACGATAACAATGCTTTTTCTTATGGTTTTCAGTGTTATTATCACACCTCTATTCCCTGTTTTTGTTTTAACCAAATCTCACTTGATTACTCATGAGTACGTTTGCATGCAGAAACCAAACCATGTCAAATCAGTACTGGTATGTACTAGCTCTTGCTGTCCAATGTTTTATGTGTTTGCATGGAAATGGCAACCTTTCATTTTGGCCATTTCCATAACTTATCATATTGATGACCCTGGGTTCGCATATGCCTTTGCTGCTCGTGTCTATGTGCTCTAGGTGCTCTAGTAAACAATGCAGTCAATTCATTAGTTTCTGGTATTGTGTTACATTCCCATATGTTCTCACTTTAAACTGGAAATTTATAGTTAAAGTCAAAAACTGTGTTGGAGATGCAAGAGTTGGTATTCATGTCTCAGCTGCTGCATAAGGACAGTGATACATGGACTAGTTTCAGCATCTAAAATGTGCATTGGTCCTCATTAGTACTGCTGGAACTACTTCAGTCCGCACAATGTACAAATAAATAACACTCTGAAGTGTCTGGGAAACTGCACTCTGCATTGTTCCTGTTCTGTTAAAAAAATACTGATCATTAATTGACCTACCACAGATAGTACAGATAAAAACAGCTGAAACGAAGTATGTCAATGATTATTTACTCCTCAGTTTATTTTAATAAGTTTAGTTAAATTATTTCAATAAAATAATTTTGCCTGTCTGACTTCTATGAATTCAAGTTTTCTTGCGGACTGTGATTAGAAAATACTCTCAGCAGACGTTATAAAACATCAGCATGACCACCAACTATCTATCTCCGTCTGAAACTGTTAGAATACAAACTGGACAAATTACCATCTCACATATGGGCCATAAACATGTAACTTACTTGGGAATTGAGGCTAGTGAACATTTGCAATGGGAGCAGTTTTATTTAGTTACCTTTGAGATCAAAGATTATTTATACAAAACTGTCCCAAGTGGGAGTAAAGGTGTGGATCTAAGTGTAAAATACAACATATCGTACAACATATTGTGGAAAGCATGGAACTGAAGGAACATGTAGCCTTATTTTCTGCCATGGTTTCTTATATTCAACAATTATAATTTAAAGAAGAAAGACAAGTTGTATTTGTTTAGCCTAGTTCATGACATCTGGATGTTCCAAAGCTCTTTACAGCCAATTAAGTATTGGTTGAAATGTATTGGCTATTCCAACAAAGGAAATGTGGCAGTCATTCTATGAACAATAAGATCCCTTGAACAACAATGTGATGATCTGGTGAGTTTTTGGAGAGAATCTCTATTCTATTTTAAATAGTTCCATAAGTTTTTTACATCCACTTGAGGTGATTTATTTCCTGTTTGATCCAAAAGATAGCACTTCTGAAAGTGTGGAACATTCAACATTGCACAATGCTTTGGAGTGGTGCAAGAATCCATAACCTTTTGCTCAAAGGCAAGAGGGTTCACACTAAGCCACAGTTTTTAATTTAATGTTAATATAAAACTGATACACAAATGCTCAATACTGGTATATTCTAATATAGGTCCAACATAATGTGATTGGAAATTACACTAATTGACTGGTGTTGGGAGAGAAAGTTTGAAGTACATTTTCATGGCTAGGGTGTTACTGATTCCTGTTGAAGGGCTTATGCCTGAAATGTCAATTCTCCTGCTCCTTGGATGCTGCCTGATGTGTTGTGCTTTTCCAGCACCAACTCTCGACTCTGATCTCCAGCATCTGCAATCCTCACTTTCTCCTAGGGTGTTACTGTACTAGTTTGTTTAGTAGAAGTCAAAATAAAGCAATTTATTGTTACTGTCTAATTTCAATTAATTGTCAGTTATTATAAGCTAACATCAGTTAAAATGATAAATCAAAACACAATCCACTGTTACATGTGAAAGAATGAAGTCCACGTTTTGCACAGTAGTTTTAGTCGTGATTGGTTCAAACTTCTGCAGCATTGAGAATCATGTCAAGCAATGTTCTGACTGGTAATATGGTTGTCTGGGAAGTATAAACTGAATAGGAATGCTTCATTATTACTCAAAATGTGCCCTTATCCAGCTGGCCCAGGGAATTGAAATATATAAAGAACTGCAAAGAACATACAGCACAGAAACAAGCTATTTGGCCAGAATAATCTCTGCTCCTCCTACTCCACACCTCATCTCAACCTTTCAGTAAATCTTTACTCTTTACTCTCCAACACTCATGTGGTTTATATTTGACAGCATCTAAGTTTTGCCTCAATCAATTCCTAGGGTAGCAAGTCCTACCTTCTATGTACATTCTGAGTAAAAGGCGACTTTCCTTATTTCCTGATGGATTGATTAATGACCATCTTTTATTTATGGCCCCACAGACTTAGATTCTCTCACAGGAGGAAATGTTCTGTTGTTGTGATCTCAGCTGATGTTATTAAAGAGCAGTCAAATTCCAGACTTTGCTTCTAACAATAAAACAAAAGTTTACCACACAAAGGAAAATAATGCAATAAACCAAGCTATTTATGTATAACATATTAAATTAATTTGATTTCTAAGCAGTTAAAATCCAATCCCGCCTTTCTCAACACCATCTCTTCATAAAAATCAGCATTTGCTCCTTAATCATATCAATAGGTTTAGCTCAAATGTTTCTTTCATTTTCTGGTCTTGAGAGTTTGGTAGCCTCTTCCTTCATTACTCACACAACTAAGCTTAGACTTTCTCAACTTCAAATAATCCCTGAGGGCCCTAAACCAAACACTGCTGGTCAGGAACTGCCAAACTAAAATCCTTACACCAAGGTTACTTATTTCCTAAAAGTTCCAAACTATTACCTTTCTTCAAGAGAAACCATTTCAGAAACTAAATTTCCACCAGCACCTCCGCAAACTGAAAAACAAAACTTTCCAAGTGATGGATTTTTCCTCTAAGCCAAAAAAAAAGCTCCTTCTAAGTAGGAAGAAAGCTAATGCTCCTCAATGTCTGTCTGCTGGTAAATCTCTCCCAATGCAAGCAAATTCCAATTATCACTCCAGTGACCCATCTCACACATTGTTTTAAAATATATGATGGCTCCAGAAGTACTGACAAGTTAATTATTAAACCTTCTCATACACAAAGACCAAATCCACATGCTATCTGTTCAAAATCCCAGCTATAAAATATTTGATATTAAAACATATATAAACCATACACCTTACATCACACTGTTCATAATTTAAAGTACTTCTGTGAAAGTCATCCCAAAGTGCCCTTTTTACCAAAGACAAAACGCCTTAATCCGTTTAATCATTCCCAATAGCTAGATCGCTCAGTGTTAGTACCATCTTTGTAAATCCTTTCTTGCACTTTCTGCATTTTCATAATATAGAGATTGGAACTGTGCACTGTACTGAAATGAGGCCTATGGCAAGGAGACATGGAGACAGAGAATTCAGATAAGGGGCGTTTTTCCAGAATAGTAACTTGGAACTTGTGGTGTACCCCACAAGTTCCATTCTGGCGCCACAATTATTCACAGAATATATTAATGACTTGGATGAAGTAAGTGAATGTACTATAGCTAAGTATGTGGATGACACAAAAATAGGTGGGAAGATAAATAGTGAGGATGACAAGAAGAATCTGCAAAAGGATATAGGCAGGTTAAGTGAGTAGGTAAAAAAAAACTTGCAGATGAAATATAAGGTAGGAATTTGTGAGATTCTGCACTTTTGACATGAAGAATAGAGGAACTGAATTTTATTTGAATGGAGAAAGTCTGCAGAAAGCTAGGGAACAGACAGATTTGGGAGTTCTAATGTGTAAGTCACAAAAAGCTAGCATTCAGAATGCAAATGGAAAGCTAGCATTCATAAGGAATGGAGCATAAAAGTAGGGATGTTTTGCTTAAACTATCCAAAGCATTAAACAAACCACAGCTGGAATACTGTGGACAGTTCTGGACCCCCTATTTAAGGAAAGACATATTGGCTTGAGAGGCAGTCCGGAGGAGGTTGTCTAGATTAATACCAGATATAGAGGGACTGTCTTATAAAGATGTTAAATAATTTGGGCGTGCACCTGTTGGAAGGTGGAAGAAGGAGAAGCAACCTTTTGAAACTTACAGAAGTTTCAGGGGACTTGTCAGGGTGGATGCAGAAGAGGTGTTGCCCCTTGTAGGAGAATCTAGGACCAGAGGTCATTATCTAATAATAAGGGATCGTATATTGAAGACAGAAATGAGAAAGAATTTATTCTCTCAAAGGGTAGTGAATCTGTGGTGTTCTTTATCGAAGTGAGATGTTGAGGCCGTGTCATGAGTATACTTAAGGATGAGGCAGGCAAATTTTCAATCAGTAAGGAAATCTAGGGTTATGGGGAAAAGGCAGGAAAGTGGAGTTGAGCATTATTGATCATCAGCCTTGATTCCATTGAATGGCAGAGCAGACTCGATAGGTTGAATGGCCTTGTCTTCTTCTATGTCTTATGGCCTTATGGTTATATTACTTATTAATTTTTCACTACTTTTGAACAGTAGAATTGTGTCCCAATATACAATTTATCTGGTGTTATTTTGTAATGACTTTGATTGATGTTTCCTCTACAGTGACTTTGTGTGGTAGTTCGTCTGGAGGAAGAACACCTTATCTTTCACCTCAGAACCCTTCAGCCTCCCTGGCATCAATGTGGACATCACCAGTTTACTCATTTCCCAACCCCCCACCTTACCCCAGTTCCAACCTTCCAGCTCAGCACCGTTCTCATGACCTGTCCCACCATTCAATCTTCCTTCCCACGTTTCTGCACCACCCTCCTCACCGACCTATCACCTTTACATCCACCTCCATCCACCTATTGCATTTTCAACGACCTTACCCCCTGTCCTACCCCCCTCCCATTTATCTGTCCACCCCGAGGTTCCCACCCTTATTCCTGATGAAGGGCTTTTGTCCGAAATGTCAATTTTCCTATTCCTTGGATGCTGCCTGACCTGCTGTGCTTTTTCAGCACCACTCCAATTTTGACTCTAATCTCCAGCATCTGCAGTACCCACCTTTGCCCTCTTCAACAGGGGGACGCTGTTACACTGCAGTGACTACATGGTTTTGGCTGACCAGTAAACTCACCTGCCATTTTATAAGTATTTAGAGATTGGATGACAGACTTATTTCAGCCTGTCAATGAAACAACCTCCATGGCCATGTTTTGAAATTCATTACAAAAGTTGGTGTCCAAATTGTGGAGGTGCCAGTGCTGGGTCTGGGTCAGACAAGGTCAAAACTCACACCGCATCTCTTCCACTTCCCGCTCCTCCGCCCTTGAGCCCCGCCCCTCCAACCGCCACCAGGACAGAACCCCACTGGTCCTCACCTACCACCCCACCAATCTCCATGTACAGCGCATCATCCGCCGTCATTTCCGCCACCTCCAAACAGACCCCAGCACCAAGGATATATTTCCCTCCCCTCCCCTATCAGCTGTCCGTAGAGACCACTCCCTCCGCGACTCCCTTGTCAGATCCACACCCCCCACCGACCCAACCACCACTCCCGGCACCTTCCCTTGCAACCGCAGGAGGTGCAACACTTGCGCCCACACCTCCCCCCTCACTTCTCTCCAAGGCCCCAAAGGAAAATTCCATATCCGCCACAGATTCACCTGCACCTCCACCCACATCATCTACTGCATCCGCTGCAGCCGGTGTGGCCTCCTCTATATTGGGGAGACAGGCCACCTACTTGCGGAGCGATTCAGAGAGCACCTCTGGGCCACCCGGACGAACCAACCCAACCAACCTGTGGCACAGCATTTCAACTCCCCCTCCCACTCCACCGAGGATATGCAGGTCGACCTCTCCGCCCCCACCCCCGTCTGACCTATCACCCTCACCTTGACCTCTTTCCACCTATCACATTTCCGGCGCCCCTCCCCCAAGTCCCTCCTCCCTACCTTTTATCTTAGCCTGCTGGACAAACTTTCCTCATTCCTGAAGAAGGGCTTATGCCCGAAACGTCGATTCTCCTGTTCCCTGGATGCTGCCCGACCTGCTGCGCTTTTCCAGCAACACATTTTCAGCTCTGATCTCCAGCATCTGCAGACCTCACTTTCTCCTCAAAAACTCACATAACACCAGGTTATAGTCCAGCAGGTTTATCTGAAAACACTTGCTTTCAGAGCACTGCTTCTTCAGCAAACGCTCGTGAGAGAGGATGACCTTAGACACAGAATTTATAAGGAAAGGATCCAAGGGTCATACAGCTTATGCAAACGAAATGAACACACCTAAAATGGTTCTTCAATTTTTAATAAGTTAGAATGGAGGTGCAGGTTTCGATTGGTTAAAAGGTGATATGTTCTGTAACTTTGTGAACATTTTCAAATGCTTGGCTAACAAAGGAACATAGGAATAGGAGTAAGCCACTCAATACAATCATGGCTGGTCAAACACTCTGCTGTCTTTTACCCCATTACCCTAATGACTAAGTTTACTGCTTTTAATAATTTGTTCAGCTGCACCCCCAGAATCCTTTGCTCTTCTAGCCTATTCAGTTTCAGTATGTTGGATATCCCTCACGACTATACATGTTAATGTTCATTTTCTACTTAGCTGCTCAGTCTGCAAGTTTTCAAATGTCCTCTTTTATGTCGTCGTTTTCTTTTTTAGTTTGATATCTTCTGCAAATTCATTTCGCGGGTCCGAACTGTTCTGTAAGGTCTTTGGAGCGATTGTACAATGATTTCACGGAGCTGCACATCATTGAGCATAAAAAGCACAGTGTAGGCAAATTTAGAATACTCTAGAAGACTCACATGTGCATGCAGATATTAAAATAAGAAAAAGATAGATTAATTCTTGCCTAATGTAACTACAAAAACAGAGCTTGTGATTACCATGTACAGCAATATTTAATATTAGGGTATAACAAATAGTGTTAGCTTGAAGTGTAAAACTAAAGAAAGTTTTAATGTTGCCTTATCCTGGACCAGCCTGGCTCGAATCCAAACTCAGTAATAAAGAATGGTATCAGTGGTATAATTCACTACCGAGAAACTCATGAACACACTGAAGATTAAGAAACAGATCAGGGATCATCTGTAGATTAAAAAAACCCAAAAATAAATAATTGGTGCAGTTTAAGAACAGCTAGCAGCAAACAAAAGCTCAACAGCTGCTGTGAAGTAAACAACGCTGAACCGAAAAGTTGTCCGAGAAACCACAAGAACACTATTAGTCTCAAAAAGTCTTTTGTATGTCAAACAAGCCTTAAACACAGTAGTGACAGCAGTAAAGCTCACTAGCAGTGAACGGGTGAAATGCAAATAACGTACTCTCAACAAAAAGGCCAACTACCAGATAATGAAAATAAATGTGATCCCTTACGAGAAGAAACAAAAACATTTCCTGCGGAGTAACTTTAAAACTTCAAATAGTGAGCTAAGAAATTTCTGAATTATTTCCTTGATCAAAAAATTATTAGTAAGTTAAAATAACTTTTCAGGTACAAGTTTAAAAAACAGCAATAGACAAATTTAAACAACAAATTAAATAAGAATCATTATTTCAATGATTCAAACTACAAATTCACAGTTGTTTTGGCAACTATGGAGTTTTATCAATTTAATCATTCAAGTACAAAAAGCCAGATAAAGATTAAGAGTGCGAATCTGATTACGTGATGTCAAATTTAGCTTGAAAATACCTCTGATAAAGAAAAATTTGGCACAAGAAATGTCACAGCATTTTTGATACAATCAGGAAATTGTTAAAGTTTATTGAGTGAAGTCATGTTGAGAAATTTTTAGTCACAGATCATTTCGAAACTTTACATTTAAAACAGCAGTTACAACAGCAGAACCTTGAATAGCTTTCAGTTTTATGATTATAGCAACATTCTAATTAATAATAAAGATTCACCAATGATTTTAATCAGCAAAGAATACAACAACATGGCAAAATTAGTGCAGTACAAAATCCTAACAATACCCCTCTAAATAAAAAAAATAATCAACAACTTCAAGTTTATGTCAAAAATCAAATAGTGCAACAAAATCTCTGGTATCAAGCTTTTCACCAAAAATTATGAGGCTTTCAGACACATTTGATACATCAGCAAATTGGCAGACATGAGAAACACAATTCCTAAGCTTTCAACCACCTTCTGCATTGATCAATAAATTTAATGCAGAACAGGTTAGCACCCTTCTCTAATCTGATGCCAGATCATGTACTGCACAGACAACAGACCACTGAGAAACAAATTATGTTCAACAACCTGCTTACAGCTTTTGATCAATAATTTACTTAATGAACAAATTAGGCACTAGTGTGGTCATGCTTGAATAGCTGATAACAACTTTCAAAGGAGTGTGTAGATAGTTTAATTAATGACCTGCATCTACTATCGGAACCATGTAGCTATGGAAATTTACAAAAGGAGCTCATTTGAAATGGAACTGGTCACTTAGATTAATCAACCATGAACTTCTTCATTTAAAGGGGATCTGACTCTAGAATGAGCAGTCCAAATGATGGTGAACACAGAGTCTATAAAATTATTTAAGAGGTATTTTACGGCAAACATCCTAAGAAACGCAGAACATTTGAGAGTGTGTGTTGACTACCTAAAACTCAAAAAAATCATCCGAGCAGAGGAGACACATCTCTGAAAAATATACTGCATATGACAACATCAATGTGAAATCCAAAGTAATCCAATATGACAGCATCTTTGACAGGTATAGTTCAAAACTTCACATCATTGAAGACAAAATTGGCCAGCCTACACAGCAATGTACATAAATTAGGTCAGTTCTTGACAATGTATTACATACCCAAGCAATGAAATCAAATCGTTTCTAACCCAACATACATTCATGTCTTTGAACAGAACCTTGAAGAACATTTCAACAGTGCAATGGAACATGCTTCTTCACATGAAGAACAACAGTGCACTCGTTTTTTTTCTTTCCAGGGGAATTAACAATTGTACTGATACTAATAACAAAGCAGAAGAATTATAGTTTAATTCTTACCATAATTCGTAGTTCTCTTCATATTTCTCCTGCCCTCCTGCTGTTACATTGTTGCAAGTTCCTTCAGCCAGATCAATTGAATTTCTGACCTAACAGAAGCTAGCAGAGAAAACTGAAGATCACCGACTTTATCTCAAGTTTTTCTGTACTGGTCATAGACGTTCCCCACCTACCTATTGAAACAGATGAATCAAATCAAAGGCTTGGGAAGTGGTAGCAGTGTACAGTCAATGTTGAATACGTAAGAAATTTAAATAAACCATTCGAGTATCAAAATAACTCTTAATGAATGCTTATGACAGGGAAAAAATGCTTGGGGAGGGCTGTTCTATAAGTGTCTCAGAACCATGGAACAAACTTGTGATGATGTCGTAGAGCTGTACCTCATCAGGCATCAATGGCAGAGTGTGGGCAGAAAGGCTCACATGAACACATAGGCATGAACAAATGAAGAAGATAGATTAGTTCTTATTGAGTGTAACTGTAAGATCAGAGCCCTGTACATCTATAATTAATATGCTTATCAGGATTTAGTATTATATGTCTGCTGACACCAACGATCCTATGTTGAATTCTGACTGCACACGCACATATGTGTAGTCAACTTCTAAAAATTTTTTAAAAATCCACTTCATTTTTCATTTTTACTCTTTTCATTTCTCATACTCTTTCATTTATGTATTTTTCATGTTTGTTCAGTTTTATACTCACTCTTTATTTAAATATTTTGTTGCTACAGTGCATGTTTGTGCGTGTCAACAAGGACAGTATAAATATTAATTCTAAACCTGAAGGCATTTCCTTTGCCCTCTCTTCAACCAGTCTGTCTTCTATGCAAACCACATGATAAAAGTATAACCTTTGTCACAAGCCTACCCTGTGGTACCTTCTTCCTCAGCATTTTGAAAGTCCAAGTAGATGACATTCATGACCTTTTCTACTCTAACCCTTGTAATCCCTACCAGATTAGCTAAGCATGATTTAGGTTTGTTGATTCCAAAATCCCTATTTTCTGTTGCTGTATAGTTTTCAATTACTTTAGTATAGATTCCAATAACTTTTCAACCACAGGCGTTAAACTGACTGGTCTATAGTTCCCAAGTTTGATCTTTCTGTTGTAACTAAGAATAATTTGTATGAAAAATAAGGGAAAGGTATATTTGATTGATGTATTATTAAGACCTGTGTAGAACTTTATAGCTTAAAATTAATATCATAGTTTCAGTAGAAAAAAATGTAATTTGTGGTTTAAAACTATCTGAACTCTGCTCTTTGACAAGGAAACTAAAATCTATGCTGGGAAACTCCTCTTCATTCACCAGTATATGGTTATTGATTTTGCCTTATATTCCCATTCAGTTTTTCACTAGACCTTTTTCTATGGCATATATAGTGTAAGACAGAAATAATGGGTATTAGCAATAATTGTGACCATGCAGTACCTCTAAATTGACTGGATAAACCACAAGGAACACTAATCAAATTTAAATTGTAATCAAAACAGAAAGCATCACAAAATGCAGTTCAGATGGCCAAAGGAAAATATGGCTTTTATATCAAAAGAGAATTAGAAGTTACACAAATGATTCTGATAACTCATTGATAACTGCATTGCTCAGTGTAGAAAAGTAAGACTCCGTACTTGATTACCAGTGTCTGCAGAGTTAGCAAATGTTGTTTCATAATATACCACAAGTTATTTCTGATGATAAAGATCCTTCAACCCATTTAGTTCATTCAGCCAAAGTTCCCTGTTGCTTTATTCAATCAGTTCTTAAACAGTTCATGTCTTTTTTATTCATTGTTTTGTCTATGACAATTCTTCTCACTCATTCCTTGTGTTGGTTTTACATTTGCCCTTTTTGATTATCAACCTGTATCACTGTTGTGATTTAGCAAAATAATTTTCTAGATTTCCTTTCCTATCGTACTTATTATACCTTAAAATCAGGACTCAGATGTCTTCTTTCAAAACTGCTCGTGTTTATCATCATAACTGAGCCCCATAACATTGAGGTTCAGCCTCCAGTTCCCTCCAACATGGGATATTTATGTTTCTAGCATGACTATCTCTGCTATGCACTGTACTGTATTCTGCATTCTGCATGCTTAATTGAGTTATAGACAACAAAAGTTAGCAAAATCTTACATTTCTTTCAAATTTATCCATAATTGTATTAATAATATTCATACATTCCCTTGTACAGTTCTTCTCATTTATTTGTATTTGTTTAGCTACCTCAATCTGGCCATTTGTATCTTGTCGAATTGATTCCGTAATTTCTGAGCTACTTCTTTCAAATGCACTGCTTCCCAGAATTCACAATTATCTGTAAATTTGATCATCTTGCATTTGGTTTTGAGGTAAATAGTGTAAATTAGAAACAGGTTTTCTAATATTAATCTCTGTGCTACCACACTTCATAGAATTCCTAGAGTGGAGAAAGAGGCCATTCAGCCCATCAAGTCAACACCAATCCTTCAAAGAGCATCCCATCCAGACCCCCACCCTATCCATGTGACCCCACATTTACCATGGGCAATCCACCAGCCAGCACATCCCTGGACATTACAGCACAGCCAATCCACCTGACTTGCACACCCTTGGACTTTGGGAGGAAACTGGAGCTCCCAGAGGAAACCCACACAGACACAGAGAAAATATACAAACTCCACACAGACAGTCGCCCAAGGCTAGAATTGAACCTAGGTCACTGGGACTGTGAGGCAGCAGTGCTAACCATTCAACCAACCTACTTCATCTGTACTTTGCCCATCCCGAATATCTGCTCAGACAAGGATCCATTAATTAGTATACAGCAAAGTTTCTGTCATCCAATTTTCATCTTTCCACATACAATTTAATAAAAAGATGTTTTTTGAACATTAAACTTCAAATCATCAAATTTAATAAATCATCAAATTTATTATACTCAATTATGATTATGTTCACAATAGGGCATGGGAATTGGTAATAGGTGATCGTCTTCTTCTGTATCTCTGATTGATAGCTTTATTATAGAAAAACTCTCAAACATACCGCTGATAATTAATTCTATTTCTTTCATATTCGATGAAGCAAGACTGATGAACCTGTAGTCATTTTGTTGCTCCCATTGAATATGGGCAGTGTGATGTCCTGTTCCTAATTATCCAAAACATTCCCAGTATTCAATGAGCTCCTCGCAAAGATAATTAGTTTCTTACGAATCTTCTCCATAATTTCAATTGGATCTCGTTAACAAATCTAGCTTATCAGGAATCCATTAGTTTTGTGCTTTCAGCAGATCTAGGACTTCTCTCTCATTTATATCAGTCATTAATTTTATAAAAATGATATCTGTTTGAAGTGGATGT
Source organism: Chiloscyllium plagiosum (assembly GCF_004010195.1). Taxonomy (NCBI): domain Eukaryota; kingdom Metazoa; phylum Chordata; class Chondrichthyes; order Orectolobiformes; family Hemiscylliidae; genus Chiloscyllium; species Chiloscyllium plagiosum. The sequence goes on along the minus strand of NC_057721.1, from coordinate 15,995,851 downwards.
GTTGCTTGAGACTTCCCTTGTATGGCGGGAGGGAACATAGCCACCAGCAATGACCAATAGCTAAGGACATTAGTTAGCCCCAGTTATTCCATTATTGTTACTCAGTAGGAAAGGAGACAAAACTATTGGCCATACTGTTCACTCTCCAATTTGATACAAGTGTGGCTAGAATATCAGCTAAACATCAGATGATCCATATGCTATCAGAAAAGGAAATAGAGGCAATAAAAAGAGGGAGGAGATAATGTTGACTACCATTATCTGGGTTAACATCAGTAGCCCACATAATAATGACATAATAATGATTAAGTTGTGAGATTGGGAAGGCAGTAGACTTTGTGTGCAGGTAATGTGTGTATAGACCGAGCTGTAAATAAAGAGGTCTTGCAGAAAGCACTATGGACTCAAGTAGCATACTTGTCGGGATCCAAAAATTGCCAGACTCCAAGGATACATTAAAGCATTGACACTGTCATTCCACTGTTGGAAATCGTCTCCAAATATCTTAACGGTAGACTTTACAATTTGGCAACTGGCTTCCTGCTGACACAGAATCTGTGGATTTAATTCCCCAAGGGCCTTGATAGACAGGGGTGACAGTGCCTGCAAATATGTATGGCAGCATAACTGTGGGGCATGTTGTTCAATCGGCATTTAGTGGATAATATAGCAACACATTGTGACATCAATAGTTTGTGTAGTAATGCAGTTTGTATGAGTGGAATGGATAGCGTTATTAGTGTGAACATATGTGCATGATATAAGTTGCCAATGTACCAAAATAATCAGAAAAGCTGGGCAGTGTGGCCATCCAATTTGTATGATGGACTAATATAATGAGCATGCATTGAGTGGATAGTACAGTAATCGAAATGCCTGTGAAATATTATCATATGGTATGCTTCACTTGAATGGGTGTTTTGATGTGCTGGTTTGCTTGACACTCTGTCTTTCACCTTTTCATAATTTATGCTGTTTATGTTATGCTGAAATATATTTATGCTGTTTGGAAACTAGATTCCATCATTAATTTAACCTAACTTGCGAACTGCCATCAAACTCTGACAAATGCACTTGGATGTGATGCACCTCTTCAGTTCCTGTGAAAGTTTCTATTGTGAGAATTCTCTTTTCATGTTTCCTCTTCTTTTCATCTCCATTCAAGTGAAATCCTTTTGAGGCTTTGACTACATAGGCTCTCTTGTGAATTAGCAGACACCATTTGTCTGGTCTAGATTTCACAGAAACTAATTGTCAGAAGAAAATGAATTCTTCAGAATATTTTTTAACAAGATAGACAAAAATGTATTTCAAACCTAAAAACAGCCGAAGCCAGTACAAAAAAAAAGTAAAATTGGATGTTAATAAAATGGTATAAAGGGATTTTTTTTTACCATTTAAGATCCCTTAGGCTACCTCAGCTGAATGAAGGGAGTACCCAGTCTGATCCTCTCAGACAGAACAATCCTGTTTTCAATAACAGCGATTATAACATTTCAGTGAAGCTATTGTTTCTTTTTGGCAAGACCACTTTGGTCTCAAAGTTCTGCATGAAAATTGTATTTGGCACGAAATTGGCAAATGTCAAACAGACAGGTAATGCAGGAATCCCTGAATGCATCTCACTTTCCAACTGTATTCATTCTGAATACTGATGAAAGTCATGGTTCATCCACAGCCAACTCCATGATACCATGATTGGCTTGGCTATACAGGATAGGCATGAAGAACACTGGGAGAGCAAGAGTGATGAGGAACAGTTTACGTGGTTGCAGATGTAAATCCACAATGTTGCACTGCCTCCTAGCTCAGGGTCAAACATATCACTGAGTTGCCATAGAGGAGATGGTTAGCTGTCAGTCCTGGTCAATGTCAATACCAATGGCACAGATAGAAAGAAAGATGTGTACTGCAGGTAGAATTTAGGGATCTGCGTAGGCAACTAGCAACGGGACCTTAAAAATAGCAATTTCTTTAATAGTATCAAGTACAAATTAATGATAAAAATAGGGGGATAGATTAGAAGAATGCCTGGTTGGACAAATGGTGATTCACAAAATCCTTAGTGTGGAAGCAGGCCATGTGGCCCATTGGGTCCATTCCGACCCTCTGAACCTGCAGCTTACCCAGATCCACCGCCTTACCCTCTCCCAGTAACCCTGCATCCCATGACTAATCCACCTAGCCTGCACACCCCCGGACACTATGGGTAATTTAGCATTTCCAATCCACCTAAGCTGTGTACCTTTGGATTGTGGGACAAAACCGGTGCACCCAATGGAGACCCATGCAGAACATGGGGAGAACGTGCAAACTTCACACAGGGAGCCGTCCCAGGGTGGACTCAAACCCAGGTCCCTGGCACCAAGAGGCAGCAGTGGTAACCACTGAGACACCATGCCACCTGTGAAGGAGGGAGGAATTTATCTTTTTTTAGATTAGATTACTTAGTGTGGAAATAGGCCCTTCGGCCCAACAAGTCCACACCGCCCCGCCGAAGCGCAACCCACCCATACTCCTACATTTACCCCTTACCTAACACTACGGGCAATTTAGCATGGCCAATTCACCTGACCTGCACATCTTTGGACTGTGGGAGGAAACCTTCTTGGGACAATGGGCTCTGTTCTGGAAAAAGATGGGACTTTTAAATACTGGGTGCGTTAGCAAACAAATTTCTTTGTGGAGTGATTTGCTAATGTTATTTGGAATTGGCAGGGTCTGGAAATATGAAGGTAAGATTAGAAACATGCAAATGATTTTGGAGGAAGATAGTACTAGAGTCAGAAATGCAAAGTTATCAGGTAGCTTTAGCAGAAAAGGGAAACTTATAAAATCAACATTAGTACATATAGTTGAAAGTGGGAGTGTAGCAAATAAGATTGCTGACTTGCAGGCAGAGTCACATAGAAATATAATGAGATGACAAAACCAGAGACTTAGATTTCAGAAGGGAAGAGGGAGGTGATAACTGAATTAAATGGATGGTAAGTTGTATAGGCAGAGGACTGGACAAGCTGATTATTACATCAAAATCTCATCAAAATGAAATTATGTGGAAATGCTGCATCATCTCAGTTACCTTGTCATGCTGGAGCACATTACGTGACAGGTTTAAAGTTATCATGCTTTTCTTCAAGACATGCATTCTGGACTGGCTTTGAGTGATTCCAAACTCTGATGCTAACTTTATCAAATTTACAGTTTGCTATTATCAGAGTTTATTTTAATATTAGGAATTAAACCTGGTTCTTACTATGAAAAGAACAGTAAGAATATGTTGTCAAATCTTCCATTATTCAGGACTCAGCTTTATTCCCCATTACAAAATAAAAAGAAAAACTACAAATGTTGGAAATATAAGGTGAGGGGGGGAAGTTTAGGGGAGAAGCGCGGGGAAAATTTCTTTACATAGAGGATTCTGGGTGCCTGGAACTCTCTGCCAATGGAAGTGGTGAAAGCAGATACGTTAGCAATGTTTCAGGCGTTATGTTGATAACACACAGAAACAAGAGGTAAACAGAGGGATAGATACCACTTAAGGGCAATAAGAAACAGGTCTAAATAAGGATTAAGATTTATTGTAGGCCTGGTGGGCTGAAGGGCCTGTTCCCATGCTGTATTGTGTTGTATAAACAGAAAATACTAGAAACACACAAAATATCAGTCAGAATGTGGAAAGAAATAAAAGGTATCCTCCAGAAGAATCAGAGCCTGCCTTACCTTTCCAGATGCAGACTGACCTACTGTATAATTCAAGTTTTTTTGGTTTATATAGTGCTTTCTTGTGTATGTTCAGCACTCTACTCATTTGGTCTCGATTTCTGGGTCGCAAGCTCCTCCTTCATACCCTGCACTAAGGCCTATGGGTCTTCCAGTCTTGCCCTTGCCTTGCATGTCTTTCAGTCGCACTCTTTATGAGGCGGTGAGGCCAGCCTAGCTGTTGCTGACAGAACGCTACGAACAACAAGTTCTACATGGTCAGGGACTCTAATGGTGCAGTAGTAGCATCCCTACCTCTTGGCCATGAGGCTTGGGTTCAAATCCCACCTACTCCAATGTTATCGAGAAATATCACTCAACAGGTTCATTAAAAAAATTTGTGTGTGCTCTCCTCTTATAAGTTATCCTGTTTCCCTTGAAACTTTCCATTAGAAATAACCTTGACACGTTTAGCCTGGTCACCGGCAATGCTAAATTTCTTTGTAAGAACATTTAATAATGCTTTTTATGGGGAAAATCACTATGTTGGGATGTTCTGTTTCTTGGCTCCTTCTGGAAAATGAGTGCTCCAACTGACAGAAAGGTAGATTAACAAACAGAATGATCAAAAAACAATTAGAGGTAGTTCTGGGATAACGTGCATTTCGGCAGGGCGATTTGGGGTCATTGAAGAATTAGGAAATGGTATTTTGGAGAACATTTACCTCCATTGGCAAAGCACAGTTACAGCAGGAATCAGTTCGCACACTCTGTTCTGCGCATGCGCAATGTCAGCTGCTAACGGAGCAGTTTTCTGTGAAAGATACTGTGCAGAGAGCAGCTTTCTTACATTTTTAAAACATACTCTGTTAAATTTACTTTAGTTTTTTTATTATGATTTCAACCTTCATTCACGCTATACTATACTTTGTGTTAGACATTTGGATGATTTTTGAGTGATCGTGAGTGATATTTTTTGCTGGTCTGCCCCAACACCACATTTCCCATAGGCCCCATTATTTCTATTAAGCGAGGTTTTGCTGGAACTCAACAACGGCGTTATAAGAGAACTGCCGTGGAACTGGAACCTGGAGAGGAGTCAGTCTTATATAATGATTAGTGACAGAGGGTGTCTGGTGGTTTTGCTAGGAGGATTACCCTTCCTAATTATTACTTTTACCTGTATTAAAGGGGACAGCACCAAATATAGCTTTAGTCCCCAATTATGTTAGCTTACTCCACTAGATTGTGGGATTGCAAACTTGACAAAAAACAGGAAGTTGTAATTGACAATATTTTAAGCAAAATATAAATTCTTAATAGTTAATAGCTGGCAGGCACAACAAGAGTCTTCTATTACCTGGGAATAAGGAAAACCTGGCTGAAAACTACCTGAGATCATAAAGTGACAGTTAAATGCTTGGCCAGACAGAACTTAAACCTTATTAAGTTGAAGCTTTTTGTCTTGCACTCATTAGAGCTAGGAAGCTAGAAACAATCTTGAAAAAAGACATGATTTTATACAGAATGAGAAAGGTGTGCTGGATGGTTCAGTCATTATTGGCCTGGACATGCAGCAAGAACAGTTGACTGCTAATCTTAATTTTCAGACCAGGCAAGTAGATTCTGATTAGTCAAGGACATTGCCAGGGGATGCAGTAGAGTTTGGCTGTCTCCATGACCCCTTTTTACATGAAAATGGTGTAACGTTTGTACAAACGTTCGTGGGTAGCATGGTGGCACAGTGGTTAGCACTGCTGCCTCACAGCGCCAGAGACCCGGGTTCAATTCCCGCCTCAGGCGACTGACTGTGTGGAGTTTGCACGTTCTTTCTTGTGTCTGCGTGGGTTTCCTCTGGATGCTCCGGTTTCCTCCCACAGTCCAAAGATGTGCAGGTCAGGTGAATTGGCCATGCTAAATTGCCCGTAGTGTTAGGTAAGGGGTAAATGTAGGGGTATGGGTGGGTTGCACTTCGGCGGGGCGGTGTGGACTTGTTGGGCCGAAGGGCCTGTTTCCACACTAAGTAATCTGATCTAATCTAAAATTCCTTTCTCCTACATAAAACTGGGGACTGAAGATTTCCATAGGATCCCTACAGTGTGGAAACAGGCCCTTTGGCCCAAGTCCACACTTACCCTTTGAAGAGTAACTCACCCAGACCCATTTCCCTACCCTATTACCCTATATTTACCCTGACTAATGCACCTAACTTACACACCCCTGAACATTGTGGGCAATTTAGCATGGCCAATTCACCTAACCTGCACATCATAGGATTTTGGGAGGAAATCAGAGCACCTGGAGGAAACCTATGTAGACACGGGGAGAATGTGAAAACCCCACTCAGACAGTCGCCCGAGGCTGGAATCGAACACGGGTCTCTGGTGCTGCGAGGTAGCTGTGTGAATGCAGCTTCTAGCTTGTACATATGCATCACACTGCAGGCCTGGCTGCTGATCTTATGTTGGCATCTGGTGTAGCTTTTATAGCATAGTCTACATTATTTAATAAATGATTTCCAATAGTAGAATCACATCTAATGGTTGATGTATTTTATAGAGGCTTGTATGCACTGACTGGTTGAGCACATATGGCCAGCTACTGGCTGTGAATTGGCAAGGGGGCTCATAGTTTGATTTGATTCACCAGGCATTGGGACACACAGCCTTCATCCTGGCATCACATTGGCAATTAAACTCATCACACTCATTTGTGTGGTAGGCCAGAAGTCTCTTTGGCTTGACAGTAGCATCCTATTAGTGGAGAAAACTACTGGCGGATTTACTGCCAGGTGAAAATGCTTGCTTCACTTGTTCACATTTTTCAGACAACTTTCCTTTTAGGGTAATGGGCACGGCTCATAGCCAAAGGTGGTGGTTACAGGCAATATTCCCTCTAATCTTCTTTTTGGCGCATGGAACTCTGAGGTCCCCAGGCGGCATCAACTTCTGAAACTGGACATCAATGCGTCGACATGCAGAATGATATGCATGGAACCTTGGAGCAACCTTCCATGTGTTACACGATCACTCAACTTGGCAGCGAGATGCTGGATGGGAGGACATATCAAAACTGTCCATATAATAATAAATCTGAAATGTATATCATGAAAACTCAGGAAATGACCTGCATTCACTACTTTTAGTCCCATGTGGTGCCCAGTCTATCTCAGATTACCCTGGAAGTGGAGGTTGTCTTAAACCTTTAAATAAATGAAGCTAGTTGTCTCACACTGCTCCTGGCAGTAAATCCACGAATGGTTTTCTCCACTGACAGAATGTGCTGTCGCTAAAAAGATGTTTTGCCTTCCACACGTAATAGTAATCTGATATAGGAGTTTAGTACCAATGTGATGCCTTATATGCAACCTGACGCCCCAATGGCTAGCAGAAATGTACCAAACAAGACATCCTCATTGAATGTTCATAGCTGGCAACATGTTTCTGGTGCCCAACCATCCTGTGGCTGCAAGCCTCAGAAAGGTACATCAACATAAGTTGTGATTCTGCCAATAGAAATTATTTATTAAATAATCCGAACTGTACTAAGATTTATACCAGAAACTAACTTAAGATCATCAGCTGGGCTTGCAGTGTACTCACTAAAGCTACATAAGGCCAAATCCTGAAGACTTACCTATTAGGAAAAAGGAATTAAACGAAGATTGCATCTTTTTTAAAGAGAAAATAGGGTTGTACAAACACTCAAACATTGTCGCATTCCCAAGGAAGAGCCTAAGCAATCAGAACCTGACTGGCTCGAGAAGTAAAATTGTCAGTTAACTGTTCTTGCTGCATCTTCATGCCATAGAAACAGAGCATGGGAACAGACCCTTCAAATCAACTAGTCCATGCCAGGAGCAGTCTTCAGCCAGAAGTGCCAAGTGGACGATCCATCTTGGCTTCCTTCAGTGGTTTCCAGCATTACAGATACCAGTCTTCAGTCAGTTCAATTCACACCATCTAATATCAAGGAACAGTTGGAGACACTGGGTACTGCAAAGGCTACAGGCCCTGACAACATTCCAGCAATAGTACTAAAGAATTGTGCTCCAGGACTGGCTGCTCCCCTAGCCAAGCCGTTCCAGTAGTTACAACACTGACATCTACCCGACAATGTAGAAAATTGCTCAAGTATGTCCTGCACATAAAAAGCAGGACAAATCCAACCATGCCAATTATCGCCCCATCAGTCTACTCTCAATCATCAGTAAAGTGATAGAAGGCGTCATCAACAGTGCTATCAAACAGCACCTGTTCAGCAATAACCTGCTTAGTGATGCCAGGACCACTCAGCTCCTGACCGCATTACAGTCTTGGCTCAAACATGGAAACAAGGGCTGAATTCCAGAAGTGAGTCAAGAGTGACAGCCCTGAACATCAAGGCTGCATTTGACTGAGTGTAGCATCAGAGAGCCCTAGCAAAACTGGAATCATTGGGTATTGGGGGTAAACTCTCCGTTGGTTAGAGTCATACCTGACACATAGGAAGATGGTTGTGGTTGTTGAAGGTCAATCATCTCAGCTCCAGGACATCTCTGCAGGAGTTCCTCAGGATAGTATCGTAGGCCCAACCAGCTTCAGCTGCTTCATCAATGACCTTTCCTCCATTATAAGGTCAGAAGTGGGAATGTTCGCTTATGATTGCACAATGTTCAGCACCATTCGTGACTCCTCAGATATTGAAGGAGCCAAAGTCCAAATGCAACAATATATCCAGGCTTGGGTGACGAGTAGCAAGTAGCATTCACATCACACAAATGCCAGGCTATGACCATCACCAATAACAGACAATCTAACCATTGCCCCTTGACATTCAATGGTGTGATCATTACTGAATCCCTCAATATCAACATCCTTGGGGTTATCATTGACCAGAAACTCAACTGGACTCTACACAAAACACAGTGGCTACAAGAGCACTTTAGAGATGAGGAATACTGTAGCAGGTAATTCTGCAAAACAAATCCACCATCTACAAGGCACAAATCAAGACTGTGAGGGAATACTCCCCACTTGCCTGTATGGATGCAACCACACAAAACACTCAAGAAGCTTGACACTATCCAGGACAAAGCAGCCTGTTTGATTGACACTACAATCCAGAAACTTCCACTCCCTCCACCACTCAGTGGCAGCAGCATGCACTATCTGCCCAATGCACTACAGAAATTCACCAAAGATCTTCAGACAGCACCTTCCAAACTCATGACTATGTCCATCTACAAGGACAAGGGCAGCAGATATATAGGAATACCATCACCTTCAAGTTCCCCTCCAAGTCACTCACCATCCTCACTGGTAAATATATCGCCATGCCTTCAGTATCACTGAGTTAAAATCCTGCAATTCCCTCCCTAAGGGTATTGCGGGTCAACCCGCAGCAGTTTAAGACAGCAGCTCACCACCACCTCCTCAAAGGCAAGTAGGGACAGGCAACAAATGCTGGCCAGCCAGTGATGCCCACATCCCGAAACCGCCAACCATGTTTCCAAACTCTAGTCCCAGCTGCCTGCATTTGGCCCATATCCCTCCAAACAGAATCCCTAGTGTGGAAGCAGGCTATTTGGCCCATAAAGTCCATATTGACCATCCAGAGAGCATCCCACCACCACCATCACCCTCCCCCCACCCCTGTAACCCTGCATTTCCAAACCCATCCAGGATATTCATCCCTGGACTCCAAGGGCAATTTAGCATGGCTAATCCACCGAACCTGCACATCTTTGGACTGTGGAAGGAAACCACACCACCTGGATTAAAGCCATTCAGACACAGGGAGAACATGCAGACTCCACACAGTTGCCTGAGGCTGAAATTGAACCCCTTTCCCATGTGTACCTATACAAATGTCTTTTAAATGTTGTAACTGCACTTGCAACCACCACTTTTTCTGGCAGTTCATTCCACACACTATCGCTATGTAAAGAAAAAGGTGCTCCTCATGGTCGTTTGTGACCCAACCAATCAATACTCTGCTCATTCTGTATAAAATTGCTTCTCTCCCACGCTCCTGATCTTTGGGCACCCGGTACGGAAGAGGGAGAGCAGGTCTGAAGACCTCCTCGTGGGTCTGCTCCTGGGCCTGGCCAAACTGGCCAT